>NW_007379278.1:0-44506 GCF_000475195.1 Diaphorina citri | reverse complement strand
CCCCTGAATTTTAAACCCGCGGATTTTATCTCTTTCTAATAAGACAGAGCTTTTGTAGACCTCCCTCTTAGTGTTTCCTTCCTCCCCTTTAGTTTACTTTAATATTTCTAGTGTCTGGTCGTTAACAGTCTACGGTTCGACCTTCTACAATCCGAATTTTAAAGACATAACAAAATATTAAACATACCCAGCTCGCAATAACACATTTACATGAATTCTCATTTGACTCCTATTAGTGCAATTCAAATTCAAATGCCTTGCATTACATAAAGTTCTACTCAATTTTCGGCTAGGAAATCTTATCTTTCTTGGTTTCATCATCTTGTCGAGGCAAAAGAACGTCGAAGAGTAAAGAGAGAAGAGAAACTTTGGGTGAACTCTTTGTCAGTTGAGGTTTTAATCATCTGTCGGCAAGTTTTGTCGAATAGGCCTCCTCCATCCCGGGGACCCTCGTCTAATCCCCTCCTTGCCCCAAAATGTCAGCACCCTATCCAAGTTTATCCCACCTCACCCTACGCAAAAGTTGACGGAATTTCTCGTCTTTTGAAAACAAATTACCCGAAGTAGGCAACACGCAAAACGCCACCTCAAGAGATAGGCATCATGCAAGACAGCGCCCGTAATCAGTGCAGGGGCGGGGGGGTAGGCAAAACGCAACACTTTAACCGCAAGAATTTTGCGCTGGAATCCCGGGTATTCCTGTTTGCAAACGTCGCATTTCTGACATAGTTGGCATAGTTGGAAATGAACTTGCCTGGTAAATTGTTAATTGCCTTTTGAGTCATTTTCCAAGTTCTTGTTACATTTTCAGAGAAGTTCTGAGTTTTCATGATGTGGAATGGCAAGGCTGTTTCCTTCCTAGTAGCTTCACATTGGAATGGGAAAGCCTCTACGCAAGCAAAGAGGGAAAAGGGAAGGAGAGAGAGAGAGAGAGAGAGAGAGAGAGAGAGAGAGAGACCGAGACCTAGAAAAAAAGAAATACCACAATTTAGAATTTTAGAGCAGCGTATGTTATTCCGTGTATTGTACATGAGGGAAAAAATTCTCTTCCCTATTTTCACCTCTCTTCTTCCTTCCCTTCCATCTCTTCCCATTGTCCTTTCCTTTTCTATCATCTTATTCATCTTCTACACACCTCCTTTTCTACTCTATCGTCTTCGCTTTCTTTTAAAAAAAAAAAAAACAATTTGTTAAATTGACCATCCCATGATGGTAGATAGGTTAGGTAGCCTTAAAGTATTACATTTCTCCAGGAGAGGTAGGTAATGGGAAGAATAAAAACATATCATTGTGAGTGCGTATAATATTAAGGCTGATTGAGAGGCTGATGAAAAACGCCGACCTTGTCTGACACACATGTAAATATAAAGGTGAGGAAGAAGAAGAGGAGGAGGAAGAAGAAGAGGAGGAGGAGGAATAGGAGGAAGAAGAAGAAGAAGAAGAAGAGGAGGAATAGGAAGAAGAAGAAGAAGAGGAAAGAAGAAGGAGGAGAAGAGAAGAAATAAGACGACGAAGAGGAAGATCTTATCGCTCAGAAAAGCTCAGCCATCTTTTCTGAAGATTTCTTCTAAAAAAAAATAATAATATAAAAAAAAAATAATAATAAATAACACAATAAATAAATAGTGATAATAAATATATAACAGAAGGTACCTTACAAAGTCAATCTAGCTTAATTCTAGTTCTTGAAGACGAGACGAGACGGCTTAAACTCACAGGTACAATTTATAGCATAGCCTAAACTCTTCTAAAAAAATAATAATAAAATAAATAAATAACACAATAAATAAATAGTTATAATAAATATATAACAGAAGTTACCTTACAAAGTCAATCTCGCTTTATTCTAGTTCTTGAAGACGAGACGAGACGGCTTAAACTCAGGTACAATTTATAGCATAAGCATAACCTAAAGAGTAAAGATCAGAGTACTGTCTATGTCCCTAATAGTTACTCACAGAGAATGGGACAATGTAAAGGAGGAGGCCTCCTTTTTGCGTTTTCTTTAGTCAACAAAATTTCCTTGCCCTCTTTCCTCTTCCTCCTCTCCTATTCTTCCCTTTTCTTATCCTCTTTTTGTTTCTTTCCCTCCTCTTGTTTTCCCTCTCCATTTCCTCTTCCTCCTCCTTCTCTTCCAGCTATTACCAGTACATTCTCTTTTTCCTCTTCTTCCTCCTCTTCCTTCTCCTCCTCCTGCTTCTTCTTCTTCTTCTCTTTCTTCTCTTCAAGACCCCATCTAAAGACGCTTGGGAGCGAATAAGGAAATGCAAAGAGCTTCCCTCCCTCTCCCTCCCCAACTCCTCGTCATTGGGAGAGTGAGGGAGGGAGAGAGGACTATGCTGTGACCTCAGGGACAATTATTATTATTCCAATTTTCTTTTGTGTTTTCTTCAAATTTTGTAATTCTATTTATGTAGTTCCCTCGGTGCCTCTCCTTATTCTGGCGTCTTCCTTCTCCTCTTCTTTCGTCTCTCTCCCATCTTTTGTCATTCCTGGTGCAGGGCCTATCATGTTTAAATTGCTCTGACAAATTGACTTCAGTCACTTAGTCATGTTACATGTAAATAATCTTCTGCTCTTCTTTTTATTAAAAAGAAAAAATTGTGGGGGGTCTTTTTTTTTTTTTTTTTTTTTTTTTTTTTTTTTTTTTTTTTCACAAACAAAAAACGATATTTACTTTGATTGATCCGAACAGTAGGGTGTGGAGTTGTGGACCCTTTTGACAATTGGAGTGTGTACCTGAAGGCATGTGATGTGATGCAATCCACTCGACCGCGACCCCAAAAACCTACTAGGTGCTCGGATTTTTTTCCCCTCCTTTTCGGAGACATAAAATCTGCTAGTTCCCCCCCCCCCTCCCCCATCCGAGGAACCCGGCCCTGGCACAATTGGGACTGTTAAGTACCACCACTTCCCCCCAGGATACGGCCCTGTGCTGAGTAAAAGGGGAACCTATTGTGGACTCTTTCTGTATTCAAAGTATCAACCAGAATTTCGAGAGGAAGGCAGATTCTCATGAAAAGCGCGACTATCTTTGAGCCTTTCACCGATGGAAGGAGGTCCTATTACGAAGTTCTCCAAGGAAGTTGGTTCCCTTTACCAGAGGCCCCCTGTTGTAACAAAACGCTCTCCAAGAAGTGGATTTGTGTTGGTTTCATGACAAACAAACACCAAGAGTTTGTTAGTTTTGTCTACATAAGGGAAGTGCGTTTGTTATGCATTAAGAGCAAGTTTGTTCATAGAAGTGGATTTGTGTTGTTTATTGGAAAACAAACAGACGAGTTTGTTGTACATATAGAAGTGGGTTGACAGTAACTGTATAAGGAGCCACAGGTTTGTTCATAGGAACTGGATTTGTGTTGTGTTTACAGAGCGGCTTATTACCAAGTTGACGTTGCTATTTTGGGTTGAGTTGTTTGTCATTGTAGATAAAAATTGTATATGTAGGTACCAGTGCTCGTTAAGTCTATGTAATCAGGTGAACCTTTCTTGGGGCACTATGGTCATTTGAACCTTGCATTATACCTTTCTTGGCACCTATGTCATTTGAACCTGCATTATACCTTTCTTGCACTATGTCGATTTGAGCCTTGCATTTACCTTTTTGGCACTATGTCATTGTGAACCTTCTTTGCATTATAATGGTCTTCTTTTTTTCGTACATTTTATAATGAGCTCAACGACTTTTTTTATTCGTTCCGAAGTTACCAATTTTTTTTCGTTGGTTGACGTTTATTTGGATAAGCCTCACAAAAAAAAAAAAAAAAAAAAAAAAAAAAAAACGACATGGAAAATTTTTTCGTGGCAGTGTTGGTGAATGGGCTGTGACAATGTCAACCAAATTTATCCAAGTCGTAAAAAACGTTCAAAAGTTATCTTAACACAAACAGACAAATGGAAAACTCGGACACAAAGTTAAGAACTTCTCCCTCGCTTCTGTCGTTCAGAGAGTTATAACATTTAATAGTCCACCATTCCCAAATGTATCTGCTTATGCGCAGTTTCAATCCAACGGGAAATTGCTGTAATAGTCCAGAAACGGGCGTTATTGGGGACAAATGCCTCGGGGGAACCTGCATCCATTCTTGGCCAATTAAACCAATGAATGGGAATAATCACTGCATTGGAATGAGGGGAGGGAATGTAAAAATGGCAGGCGAATGGGAAGGTTTATAAGGAAAAGAAATGGAGGGTGTGTAAAGGCTAAGGAAAAAGAGGGGAAGGAAAGAATAGCCAATAAATGGGTTGAAAAGAGAGGAGAAATAATGTATAAGGAAAAGATATGGTGGGTGTTCAAAGGCTAAGGAAAAAGAAGGGAAAGAAACGGGAAGGAAATAATAATAGGTACAAAAGAGAGACGAAAGAATGCTTAAGAAAAAAGAGAGGAAGGAAAAGACAAAGATAGGAGAAAGAATAAGAAAAATACAAGGAAGAATGGATTCAGAGAGAGGATGCATAAAAGTGAAAATCAGAAGAAATAAAGGAGCAAAAACTTACGAACTCAAAATTGATTAATCAATCCTTAACGGATAAGGTTCGTTCTCGGAACGGCTGACTTTCTTCTATCCTATCCTCTTTCCTTCGTTTTCGGGACAATAAGACCTCCGTTGTTAGTTGTTACAGGGAACACGTCGAAAAATAAAAAATAGAAAGTAACAAACCAACGATTAATCGATACGTTTTTAACACTCTGTATGTAATGTACCCAAAGCCACCAAGAAAGTTTATCAGAATAGAAAGCTCGTGCATTGGAACTATTAATTCAGCATTAACATTGCATTAGCGTTACTTGAGCGTTATTTTTAGCACAAATACCTAGTTAGTAGCGGAGTGAATTTTGCAAACTTCTCTTCCCCTCTCTCTCTTCGGGGCTGTTCGAGGTCGAATTTCGACCAATTTGATAAACTTGTTCGATTGAAAGTGGTCAAATTGGAAGAGGCGCGTGTCAGCCTCTTTATGTCCTTTGGAGAGGTTTGATTTTGATAGATTGAACTTCAAACTGTACCTAACTGCTAAGGTAAAAAACCTTGGAATCGAAAAGCGAAGGAGGAGATAGGTACCTATTATATAGGACTATAGGAGAAGGAGAAAGCCAGCCGTTCCAATATCGAATTGATGCAAAAAAGGGTTTGGGTTGGATAAAAAGATTTGAAAAAAGAAAAGGGGAAGCGGAGAAAGAAGAATAGAATGGAATAGAATAGAATAGAACATACCTTGTTTATACTATATACCAGCATAGGACTGAAAAGTCCCTTTACTCTCGCAGTCTAAACAATATTTGATCGGTAATAACATTACATTTTATGGAACAATAATCAAGACCTGTTTAGTTTTTACTTTCTATTATTTTTTTAAGAAGAAGAAGAAGAAGAAGAAGAAGAAGAAGAAGAAGAAGAAGAAGAAGAAGAAGAAAAAAAAAGAATATGATATCTTCTGACCACTGACACTGGATTGAAGTTAGAAATTCTCAGATTCATGAACAAGCAAACTATACAAGTAGAATGTAGAATAGAATATCTAGAATAGATTAGAGTTGTAACAAAATAATAGAACAAAGACACCAGACTAGGTAGCTAGCTAGGAATGGTATGAAAATAATTGAGAGAGAGGGAAGAGAGAAAAAAAATCTGCAAAAAATAGAAATAATAGTTCTTCTTTTTTAATAGTTTTCCAAGATGTAAAGAAAGAAATTGTAAGGAAGAAAGAAGTAATAAAATGAGAATTCCCCTATTAAAATTTAGTTCTCTCTCTCTGTCTGTCTGCGTTTTCTTTAGTCAACAAAATTTCCTTGCCCTCTTTCCTCTTCCTCCTCTCCTATTCTTCCCTTTTCTTATCCTCTTTTTGTTTCTTGTTTTCCCTCTCCGTTTCCTCTTCCTATACAAGTAGAATGTAGAATAGAATATCTAGAATAGATTAGAGTTGTAACAAAATAATAGAACAAAGACACCAGACTAGGTAGCTAGGAACTAGGAATGGTATGAAAATAATTGAGAGAGAAGGAAGAGAGAAAAAAAAATCTGCAAAAAATAGAAATAATAGTTCTTCTTTTTTTAATAGTTTTCCAAGATGTAAAGAAAGAAATTGTAAGGAAGAAAGAAGTAATAAAATGAGAATTTCCCTATTAAAATTTAGTTCTCTCTCTGAGAAATTGTAAGGAAGAAAGAAGTAATAAAATGAGAATTCCCCTATTAAAATTTAGTTCTCTCTCTCTGTCTGTCTGTCTCTCTCTCTCTCTCTCTCTCTCTCTCTCTCTCTCTCTCTCTCTCTCTCTCTCTCTCTCTCGTGTCTCTTTGTTTTAAAAAGAAAGGAAGTTAGAAGGAAGGAGAGAATTGAGTGTTTTTTATTTAATGCATTCCATTACAATGTTTCGGCTAGTCGCTGAGAGGGCGAAGTTGCCTATTCTGATTTTGCAAGCTACCTAACCTCCCAATAACTGAGCGAATATTTTGAGTACTGTGAGTAATATTTTTTTTCTCACTCACCATCTGTTGTCCCTCTCCCTTCTTTCCTTACAAGACAAAGTGGGCTTTTTTTCGGCTAGTCGCTGAGAGGGCGAAGTTGCCTATTCTGATTTTGCAAGCTACCTAACCTCCCAATAACTGAGCGAATATTTTGAGTACCGTGAGTAATATTTTTTTTCTCACTCACCATCTGTTGTCCCTCTCCCTTCTTTCCTTACAAGACAAAGTGGGCTTTTCTAGACGTCTATAAATTGGCGTTGTTAGTTCTATTAGATACGTACTTTTGCCTCGGCAACGCCCAATAACAGGACGGAACCAGTACATCTTAAATGGATTATTTTAATCGTCAGTTTCATTTTAATTCAAAATGAAACAACTGCTGAAATGGTGTAGTTTTTTTTTTTTTCTTTTAGGTACATAGTTTTATTACGAAGTTTTGTGGTTCGTCGCTATACAAGTATAGAACCAATGTATCTAGCTATCTAAGTACTATATCTTGTTAATTCTAGTCCCTGCTAAAATACTTAAACTTCCGCTCTGTTTGATTGTGTATTTTGTACATTATTTTGTAACGGTGTTTTTTTCTTCTTCTTCTTCTTCTTCTTCTTCTTCTTCTTCTTCTTCTTCTTCTTCCTCTTCTTCTTCTTAATATCCTCGTAATAATAAAATTATTAGATGAGAGCCAAAGTCCAAAACCAAATGTCAGCTTATTGCAATCGCCCTAGGGCAGATTGAGAGGCTCACGAAAAAAGTCGACCCCGTCTGACTCTGGAAAAGATGAAGAAAAAAAAAAGATTGAAACAATGTGACGTCACAGTATCACTAACAATTTTTATTGAGGATGACTACCAACAGCCATTTGCAAGTAGTGAAAAAAAAGCGCCATAAAAGGCGGGAAAATCACACGTTATTTTCCCTTTGGAAAAAATATAAAATCCCGTGAGAATTAAATAAAAATTTCATAATCTTATATTATAAGAACAAGATCCATTCACTCATTCACAGTTCACATTTCATAGTTCACACACTGATCGCTCTATCTCGAGAACCACAACACCTAGAAAGCTGAAATTTGGTAGGAATATTCCTTTTATGGTCTAGGTGTGCAATAAGAAAGGATTTTGCGAAAATCTAAACCGATCCTGAGATAGGTATGATCAATTTTTCATCGCTAAAATCTCCATAAGAAATACACAGAGTACAGAGACTGCGGGAGAGAAAACTTTTCCTCGCTCCCCTAATATTTGAGTTTCGTTTATGTTTTTAGTTTGACAACTATGCAGCTAATAGGGAGCGCGCAGCGCGACCGTATTTTTTATTATTTTCTACAAGTTCGGCCATGCCTTTTCTACAAGTTAGGCCATGCCTCGGGATGAACTAGCGGGATTCCGGAGCGAAGCGACGGAATTCAGAGTTTTAGTTGGTAGTGCGTCTGCCTTTTGTAAGCGCTAGGCCGCGGGTTCGATTCCCGCCCGGGGCGGATTTTATCCTGATGGGATAATGTTCGTTCTCGGAACGGCTGGCTTTCTCCCATCCTCCTCTGTTCGATTTCGGGACGATAGACCTTAGCAGTTACAGTTCCCCCCATCAAACATCTAAAAATAAATAAATAAAAAATCCATATAGGATAAGGGAAAGTAGGTAGGTATAAGCTTATCAATAGAAGGATACTTATGATGCGACTCAGCTTCGTTATACTCCTGTGTTTACATTTTAGAGATCAGACGAGACAGAGTGAGAGAGAGGGAGAGGGAGGGAGGAGAGAGGAGAGGGACAGAGAGAGCGAGAAAGAGAGAGAGAGAAAAAGAATGAGAGAAGAGAGAGAAAGAGAGAGAGAGAGAGAGAGGGAGAGAAAGAGAGAGAGAGAGAGAGAGAGAGAGAGAGATGGATACTTATGATGCGACTCAGCTTCGTTATACTCCTGTGTTTACATTTTAGAGATCAGACGAGACAGACTGAGAGAGAGAAAGAGAGTGAGAGAGAGGGAGAGGGAGGGAGGAGAGAGGAGAGGGACAGAGAGAGCGAGAAAGAGAGAGAGAGAGAAAGAATGAGAGAAGAGAGAGAAAGAGAGGGAGAGAAAGAGAGAGAGAGATAACGAGGGAAAGAGACGAAAAAGTACTTGTAAAATACGTCGTTTTTCTCATCTTATTATTTTTGCTTCCTATCCCTTTTCATCTCATTAAATTCCCTATACGAAATTTGCTCTCCTTCTCTCTCTCTCTCTCTTTTCCCTCTTCCCCTTTTTTCTGTTTTCCTTCCCTCCCTTTTCTCGCTCTCTCTCGTTTCCTCCCTTTTCATTTCTCTCCCTTCTTCTCTTTTCCCTATTTCTTTTTTCCTTCTCCTTCTTCTTTTCCCCTCCCTCTCTGTCCTGTTTTTCCCTCTCCCCTTCCTTTTTTCTCATCTTATTATTTTTGCTTCCTATCCCTTTACATCTCATTAAATTCCCTATACGAAATTTGCTCTCCTTCTCTCTCTCTCTCTCTTTTCCCTCTTCCCCTTTTTCTGTTTTCCTTCCCTCCCTTTTCTCGCTCTCTCTCGTTTTCTCCCTTTTCATTTCTCTCCCTTCTTCTCTTTTCCCTATTTCTTCTTTTTTCCTTCTCCTTCTTCTTTTCCCCTCCCTCTCTGTCTTCTTTTTCCCTCTCCCCTTCCTTCTCTTTCCTTCCTCTCTTTTTCTCTCCCTTTTCATCTTTTCCTTTCTTTCCCCCTTTTCCTACCTCTCTTTTTCTGTTTTCCTACTCGTGTCTTATTTTCTCTTATCCGTATTATAATTTCATCAAGGTTTTGTATCTTGACAATTTGCTCTACGACATACTGCAGAGCGGGGCAAATGGGAACGTGAATAACTGAGGGGTAAACACACCACCATCAATCACGTCACGTGATAGTAGTGTGGCTATCCTGAATGAAATTACCTACAATATTATGGGAAATCTTTGAACTACATCTTTCTGACCCCCCATGAGCTCACGTGACGTGAAGTCATGGTAGTGTGTTTCTACTTTAAGGGGTAAATGTGACAGTTGTGACACGTCACTGTGAAACTTTGAACGACATCTTTCTGACTCCCCATGAGCTCACGTGACGTGACGTGATGGTAGTGTGTTTCTACCTTATGGGGTAAATGTGACAGTTATGACACTGACGGGGTGTTGAATTAGCGCGACTTGTATATTACAACATGCATTAGTTGGCTCGCCATCTATTTTCCTTTCGGAATTGATTCCGATGGCGCTCCATCTTGCATTTCCTATGGTTTAGTACAGGTGCTATCACGCCAGAAGAGGGGAAACGAACGTCAGAAGCTATCATTTGCATAAAAGTATAGGTATACTATAAAAAAGCAAACTACCCGAAAAACATAAAAGCAATGATGAAAAATGATGAAGAGAGAGTCAATACCAGAAAAAGAACCAAAGACCTTTCCCTGTATACCTACTGTCCATTTTGTGAATTAAAAGCATTAATATTCAATGATGAAAAATGATGAATAGAAAGTCAATACCAGAATAAGAACCAAACAACTTTCCCCGTATACCTACTGTCCATTTTGTGAATTAAAAGCATTAATATGGGTATTCATGCAGCTAAAAATGTAATAGAAAGTAAAGAAAGCACATAAAACAGATACTTGACTGTATGAATAACATGACATACCTATAGGTATTTTCATGCAGCTGAAAATGTAATAGAAAGTAAAGAAAGCACATAAAACAGATACTTGACCGTATGAATAACATGACATATGTGTTTGAGGTCAAAGTTGTCCTTTTATCCGACTATCCTTTTCAATAATGCTACCCTGTCATTAGGACTTTCGCATTGGAACAACATTATCCTTTGAATTTTCGTCCTTATTGAAGACTTTTGAGACCCTTTTGTGCATTTAATGGACCTCATACCTCTGTGTGTTCAAAGTAACCCCAATTTGCCTGTCTCCAATTTGTTTTTTATTGATCTAATTCCCAATTTTACATTTGACGTATCTGTTCTGCTTGTGAGTACAAAGTACATTATATCAAGTATTCTTTCGTCTCCTAATATTGTTCGTTGTTCCAATTTGTTTACTCTTTGTCTGCTTCTCTTTCCTTTCTCCTGTGTTCTTTATCGTCTGCTACTCATCTTTCTTCTTTGTGTTTTCCTAGAAGTAGGTACCTACTTTTGATATCAAAAATTGGCTTAAAGAATTGTCCTTGTAAAGCGGTTATTCTTCAAATTGATTGTTTGAAACTTACCTACCCCGTTGTTTTTTCTTTCTTTTGTACCCCTCCTTACCCTGGAGTATTTTGTCATGAGTTTCATAAGATTTTTTCCGAATATTCTTGTAGGCAATGCAATATAAATGAGAGTGTTCCCAGTTCCCGCATTTACGCACGACAAGATTTCTTTCCGAACGACACGGGGAAACAGGCCTTTAGTTTTCACTAAAAAGAACATACATATCATGAAACTTTCTTTGGTCACCTATGTTTTACCTCTGTAGTTCCAGACCTTGTCACTATAGGAATACAGTAGAACCTCGATTATTTCAACTCATTGGAACCGGGTGTAGTTGAAATGATCACTTTCTATGATCTTTTCCTCTGATAAGATAGGATATGCTTTGAAAGATAGGAAAAAACAATGGATTTTGGAGTTGAAATAATTGAAGTTGAATTAATCGAGGTTCTACGGTATTTTTATTTTGAGAATTAGGTGCAAAAGTTCATCTGGGCAGCTCTCCCTATGAAAGGGTTTCACCCTTCTCGTGAGCTCACGAACGTTACTCACATTCACGCCCAAAACGTGATTCGATACTTGCTCACGAGTATGTTTTCTCACCCTCTTTCTCCTCCTCCTCTTCCTTCTCCCCCTCTTGCTCCTCCCCCTCTTGCTCCTCCTTTTCCTCCTCCTCTTCCTCCTCCTTCTCCTCCTCTTTCATCTGGGCAGCTCTCCCTATGAAAGGGTTTCACCCTTCTCGTGAGCTCACGAACGTTACTCACATTCACGCCCAAAACGTGATTCAATACTTGCTCACGAGTATGTTTTTCTCACCCTCTTTCTCCTCCTCCTCCTCCTCCTCCTCTTCCTCCTCCTTCTCTTCTTCCTCCTCCTTCTCCATTACACTAGAGAAACATTCGTAACATGGTATGTTTGGACTGGTGCCATTCAATAACGGAGCATACGGAAAAGAGGAAAGAGAAGGAAAAGACATAGGGAGGAGAAAGGGAGAAAAAGAAGGGAGAGGAAGACGAATGAGAGAGGAAGAGGACGGGAAGAAAAAGCGAAGAGTGGTAGAGAGAAACGAAAGCATTGTGCCAAGAAAACAATAAAAAAACTAAACATTTACAAATTGAGACAGGTTGTAACTTGCTGACTCGAGTTTAAACGAAAAGCTTCTCTCTACATTTTGCTGACTGAGTAGTTCACACGTTGGATTGACTGGTTAGATGTTAAGTTGTGCTGATCACATAAACTGATACGGAAACGTGGCTAGGTCTAGAGGGTTCGATTCTCGCCGAGGGCGAACTTTATACTAAACAAATGGAAAAGAGAATGGAATCTCATTTTCACTGCTAGGATAGACCTGAAATCTTCCTTCACACCTGCAGGATAGGAGAAGGTTGGTTTTCTATTATCCTGTCCTCCTTCGCTCTGATTTCTATGAGAGTTCCGATGAGACCTCCTCTCCATTTTCAAAGTACTATTATCTAATCATTTATCATTTTCATTCTTGTGAATCCTGCTTTCACAAAGTAAGAATGCTGCTTTAACGTTTGAAAATGCTGCTTTTGCCAAGAACAATTCAACTTTATTCTCCTAGAAACACTCTGTATAACGTTCACAAGTCCACACAAGCACTGCATTGCTTATTATTACAATACGTATGGCTTAAATCTTGGAGAGATTTTTTTTTTCCTTCTTAGTTGTTAGTGGAATATTAAAGAAAAGGAAAAAAAAAAAAGAAAAGAAAGGAACTTAATCTCGGGAAAAAAGTCGTAAATTTTCTGCTGTTTTTATTAAGAAAATTATATTTCTTCCCACCAAGAAAACCAAAAAGGAGAAAAAATAAGAAGGAGACGAAAAAGCGAAAAGAACAGGAAACGTAATATGTCAGAAAAAAATTTCACATTTTTAGAGCTTTAGCCTTCTTCGTCTTCTCCTCCTCCTTCTTATTTTGACCTTCTCTTCCCCCTCCACCCCTTAGCTCATTCTTCATCTTTTCCTCTCTTCTCCTCCTCCTCCTCCTCCTCCTCCAAATTTGGTTTATAACCATTATAACTGAAAGCTAGCTATTATACAGGGTTTTCCAAGATGAAATTCCTCTCTCTCGCTACTTTCATGATTGTAATAGGATACTTATCCAAGATCTCGTTGTTTGTACTGTCGTAGTTCAGCTTTATTAAATCCAAAAAAGAAACGCGGTCCAAAATCTCCGTCCCCAGGTATCTTTTACGTACATTTTTAAAAACGGTACAGCAACAGAAGAAATGCCAAATAGTATCTGATTCTCTCGCGTTACAAATTGAGCAAAGATTTCTCCCCTCGAACCGAGATTTTGTATTACCAAAAGATATAACGCAGAACATTTCCCCTGACAGACGTATTTGGCAGAAAAACCTTTTCTTACTCAATGTTAATTGTTCGACTGCCAGACAAACTGATGGCCCGGGAGCTACCGGGTGAATGACTAGACTTTTGTAAGCTGAACTATAGTTAGAGCCTAGAATTCGCATAATGTCATTTGCACGCAGATTGGATTCTAACGTTGCCAGAATCTCTGGAATGCTTTGTACAATGGATTCCCTGTTCTGTTCCACCCACAAACTTTCATAACCCAGATCATTTAGCACCAGCTTTAATTGTTTGCACCAGTTATATCTTACATCTACAACCCTATCAATGTTATCACAATGTCTTAATAGTGCCATGAAACAAATTTTAGGATACCGGTCACTAGGCATTGAAAGAATCCTGCACCACCAATGCAACATTTTTTGAAGTGCTAACCTTTTCAGTTGGACAATTCCCAACTCAATTCTGAGATAATGACCTGGAGTCGAACGGGTCAAGTAAAGCAAAGATTTGAAGAAGAAAGTTTGAATTCTCTCCAGGTCATCCACATACCTCCACGCCCACACCTCAGCACAATAGAATGAAGTGGCTAGAACCACTGCCTCAAAAAGCTTTATCCAAACTTCCAAGTTGGGAGTTTTAGAATTTTTAACAATTTCACATATTTTGGCGGTTGCAGCCTTACCCTTGATATAAGCGTGTTCACTTTCAATGCGAAAGAGGCCCGAGCTTGAAAATTTGATGGGGGGGGAGAAAATTCGTTTTTTTTTAATAAAATAAAACAAAATAAATGTTGTATTTTGTCTATTAGGCTGTTAGGTGCATAGTTAATAGTTATATATAGGTGCGAATCAACCTCAGTGGTTGGTTGGCGCCACGGACTTCGGATCTGGAGTTCAGTGGTTCTGAGTCCAAGTCTAGTCGCAAATTTTAACGAGGTGTTTTGATTGGAGAACAATGTTTGGTGATAAAAAACAAGCATTCATGTCTCACATTTTGAAATTCCTTTTGTTGTACTGAAGTTTGGTAGTAAAATAAAAATCTTGATTCACGGGGGTTTCACTGATCGGTATACCCACTGTTGGGTTCTGCTCGCTTGAATGAACAGTTGCATTGGTGTCTTCTCCTCCTCCATCCTCGGTGATGAGATCATTGAAGGCCATGTTGCCAATGAGCGGATCAAAATCGATGCTCAAGTCTGAAATATCGACTTTCGGGATGATGGGGGGAGAAAATTCGTTTTTTTTTTTTAATAAAATAAAACAAAATAAATGTTGTATTTTGTCTATTAGGCTGTTAGGTGCATAGTTATATATAGGTGCGAATCAACCTCAGTGGTTGGTTGGCGTCACGGACTTCGGATCTGGAGTTTAGTGGTTCTGAGTCCAAGTCTAGTCGCAAATTTTAACGAGGTGTATTGATTGGAGAACAATGTTTGGTGAAAAAAAAACAAGCATTCATGTCTCACATTTTGAAACTCCTTTTGTTGTACTGAAGTTTGGTAGTAAAATAAAAATAATACTTAATAATTAATTCACCGCAAATCAAATACACGAACAAAATATTTTATGTCCTTGAAAAAAAAGACGAACATTTTTAACCTTGAAAATCCGTAGCAGAAAGTAAAAATATCGAAAAGTCATTGAGGTATGTTGTCTATGATATTCCAACTTTCACCGCAACATAAAAAGACATGATGCAAATTTTTCATTGGAATTTTCTAAAGTAGGTACCTCTACCCATAGAAAATGAAAAATGGTTAGATTTGAAAAAAAAAAACAAAAAAAAAAAAGAACATTTTGAACCTTGAAAATCCGTAGCAGAAAGTAAAAATATCGAAAAGTCATTGAGGTATGTTGTGTATGATATTCCAACTTTCACCGCAACATAAAAAGACATGATGCAAATTTTTCATTGGAATTTTCAAACAAAATTAAAAATGGTAGATAAAAAAGTTGAACAGCAAGAGCACTAACCTCATTACGATAAGGTATACTTGGAAATGTTTCTGCCAAACTTCAAAACAACTATGCAAATGTATCATAATTATAGATAGATAGATAGATATATACTTTATTTGTAATAATAATTGTTACAATTGGTTTTGTGGTTGGCCAAAAATAAATTACAATTAACATGAAAAAATCAATAGGTACTAAAAATGGGCAAACTATTGAGAAAATAATAATAATAATAAAACAAATTAATACTGAACACAAGCAATATACTAGTATACTTACTTAAAATGAAAATACAGTACTTATTTAAAGAAACTAAATATTTTATGTAGCTACATTAATAACGTCAGCTACTCTAAACTAAATTCTGAAATCTGACCCTCGGCAGTGCGCCAGGACAAGTTCCAGTAAGCATGCCTATGTATCTTTAGATTTAGACGAACCTATTCGGCAGGTTTTTCCCACCTTATAAAGAAGAATACAGAACAGAAAATGGTTCAATAGGTACCTAATGGATCAATACAAAACAAATCAAATTTGGTTTATAACCATTATAAATAAAAAAAAAAGAAATTCAATACACATACTGGCCTTTGGTACCAGCTCCCATGGTATAGTTTCAATGCACTCGCCTTGTATACGTACACGGGGTTCCGGTAGGAGATAAAACTGTGCTACTGTGATTTGTACTTTTCGGAATCCTACTTCTAAGTGACCATATCTTAAAGTCCAATTTTCCTTTGGAGGAAGCATCCGGTTCTTACATTATAGTATTACACCCTATCAGATCTTACATGTTTCGTCTGTCCAAGACTGTTAGTATCCACGACATGCAGTGTGAACAGTTGTGAGTAGTTTAGGATCCTACGTGTTTTGTCTGTCCAAGACTGTTGGTGTCCACGACATGCAGCGTGAATAGTTTGGGATCTTACGACCGTGTTTTGTCTGTCCAAGACTGTTGGTATCCACGACATGCAGCGTGAATAGTTGTGAGTACGTAGGGACAGTTGGCGTAGCTGAAAATGTGGCATGTCTACCGGCAATGGCCGCTCTCTGTTAGGTCTCCTCCTGGCTAGCCTCTGCACCCGGGTGTGACCCACGTTGGCATCCATTCTTTTTATAGTTCTCAGGAAGGCGTAAAAGTTTGGGTGTTTGTCCTTGTCGAGGGCTCCTCTCTCAGGAACGAATAGAAGTTTGGGTGTGTCTCTCCGTTGAGGGATCCTCTCAGCTGGCTAAATAATAATAATAATAATAATAATAATAATAATAATAATAATAATAATAATAATAATAATAATAATAATAATAATAATAATAATAATAATAATAATAATAATAATAATAATAATAATAATAATAATAATAATAATAATAATAATAATAATAATAATAATAATAATAATAATGATAGTAATAATAATAATAATGAAAGTGCTAAAAATCAGTCATCTTGCAGAGAAAGAATGAAGAAGAGTAGGTACTTGCAGAGAAAGAATGAAGAATTACATAGGTACCTACATGTTAATTAAGTATGTTGCTAAATATTGCCCATACTTTGCATTATTTACCTTTATTGTAATGAACATCCTAATAAATAAAGTGGATATATTCATAATAATAATAATACTGACCCATTGGGCACAACTAAGGTATGTCGCGTCGCGTCGTATACCTCCTACCCGTGAAGAAGTACCCTATAAGTAGGTACAATTAGCCGAACGCTCGTATTTTTGGTTTTTCTCAAACTGCTGTTCAGTGTTTAATTTCTTTTCGAGAAAGTCATTATTAATGTTATTTGCTGTAAAGTTTAAAACTTATTCCACAAGACCACATACCTACATAATCTGCGAGTAAAAAAAGAAAAATCAAAAACAAGGATCAGTTTTTTGCTGAAAATGCATGTTTCTGGAGATAAATGTTAGCTAGTTTAACGTAACTTCTTTCTCCTCGATATTTTTACACCAGTTTTGAACCAGGTGCTTTAGAAAAGAACACAGAACAATGATTTACTACTGGTAAAAATTAGAAAAATTCTCTAGGCCCCAACCGGAACTTTAGATCGTTCCTTTTCTACCATTAGTTGTATAGGGCAAAAAAGGACTTTTTTACTTTCCTTATCCTATAGGAAGGAAAGTAATGTAATCGGGTCCAAATTTCGATGGTCAGGTTTTAGTGCCACAACACGTTTTGAGGTCCCTAGAGCCTAAATCCGAAGTTTCAGCCATTGGTCCGTGTGTGTGTCTGTCTGTAAACAAAATATCTCGAGAACGGTAAGAGCTAGAGACTTGAAATTTGGTATGTAGATGTCAAATGTGACAAGGATGCGACACGAAACTTTTGGTTAAGATCGGTGCAACGGTTGGCGGCATTTTACCGCTTTTTGGCGGTTTTCGGTGTAATTTAACAATATATCGGGAACGGTATGAGCTAGAGACTTGAAATTTGGTATGTAGTTTACAAATGTGACAAGGATGCAACTCAAAACGTTTGGTTGAGATAGGTGCTGCTATTGGCGGTATTTTGTCCGTTTTTTGGCGGTTTTTGACCGTTTTTTTGGCGGGAATTAATATTGAAGGAGAGACTAAACGAAAGACTTCGTTTAGTAAATAAAATTAATTAAGATCTAAGCAGTTAAATAAAAGAATTTGATATGTGCTAGTGTGAGTAGCACCTTGCGTCTAATGCGCTTCAATAATTGTGATAAGTAGAGAAAGATAAAATAGCATAACAGTAGATAATATTCTTACAGCGTAAGCAAATGGTACGATGTCATGATTCAAGGCTGGAGACTCGATATGGGAGATAGTGAATGCTGATCCGCTCGATGTGTGAGGTATTGGTGCTGAGCCACTATGCTTGGGGTCAAGCTGTCCAGACGGTGAATATGATGGGTTGATATAAGATGAATATGGGGTAATCCAAGGTTGTCCTTCTTGAGCAACGATTTATAATTGAGAGTATTGTTTATGACTTCACTTTTCTTACATAATAATAACTAATTATAATATTTTTCTTTTAGGTTGATACCTAAAGTTTGGCTATAAGAACAAGAACACCCAAAATAAGCATCATTCAATAGGATGAGGAAAGTCGTGTGATGTTCACACCAGATTTTTTATTAGATAGAGGTACCTACAAGACGTGTAGATAGTTTTATTTCTGTTTTGATACATAATTATGTATTACGTAGGGTTACCCATTTATACAAGTAACCACTACGGAGATCGTAGGTGGGTTTTTAAAAAAGACAATATTTTATTTCACCAAAAAATTATAGTTATTTATTTTTATAAAGTAAATTTAGTTTTTCTTTAATCAAAAAAGCCCAACTTAAAAACAGTAATTAATAATTAGAAAATAACAATGTTTTATAATAAAAAAGAAATAATAAAAGAAATAATTAATAATTAATTAAATAAACTTGAATCGTCGAGAATTACCAAATGCTCCATGCAATGGTAGGAAAAAGACTACTGTACTGACCGAGTCTCTGCTTGGAGATCGATCAGCAAGATCAGCAGATTTAACTGCTGTCACATGTATACATCCTTGGAACCATTGGGCCATCGTTCTTTCTTCACGACATTGTCATTGGTACGAATGTATTCAGCTCCATCTTTCAACATAGCCGTGTAGTGGCCGAACTCAATTTGATCACCATGATGAAATATGGCTGACTTCAGAGTATACTTCAAATTATTTTAAGGCGATTTTAAGGACTGTTGATGGGAGAGCATTCAACTTGAAATCGGTAATTTTGTGCCCATTCTGCCAAGGAGGAAGTGTAATTAAAGTAGATATTTATCGGGGTTAGCAATATCTACTTTTTGCCTCTTTGTTCCAACTGCATGACAATTTTCACACCGATTACTGTCCAGATTTTTCCACTCTTTGTATTTAGCAAGTAGATTGCTGAGGGTAGATTTCTGTCCAGTTATGTTGAGAGAAAGATGATGGAATCCATCTTGTTGTTCTGTAGCAGTGTCCTGACAAGCTGTGCACATTTTCGTACAAATGATGGAAAATGCAAAATTTTCAGCGACATTTGGATACCTATTCAGTATCGCTTCAAAGAACTCCTCCGAATCCTGTTGTTCACACAGGGTAAAGTGTCTTCCGATCTCCGATGGTATCAGGTAGAATACATTATTGAGCAGCAGAATATTACATAGGATTACCCAGAAGACATTTTTTCAAAGCAGGACATTTTTCTAAATCCTAAATTTGTCCAAAATTCAAATAGGTACCAAGTTGAACAACAATAAAATTGCCGATATGAGAGGACGTTATTGTTAGTCTCAGCTTAGGCAAAAGAATCTGAGTGAGGTCTACAGTTCACAGAACCACTATTCATAATAGGAACAGTTTTTGAACAATTTAAATAAAACACAAGTTAGGCATAATACATGTAAACAAATAAAATGAAATAATCGTAAGATACTATTAATTAGAGGTGCGTGAAGTTAGCACCACAACTTTTGCTGGGAATTTGTACCAAAGGCGATCATTTAGTACTTATTTTGTACTTTCAAACCCACTTTGTTCCATAATTTGTACCAGCACCGTTATCTCACAATTCGAGTTTTAGTTTTGCGGTGCTAACTTCACGCTATCACTGAAACTTTTGCTGGGAATTTGTACCAAAGCCCCTCATTTAGTACTTATTTTGTACTTTCAAACCCACTTCGTCTAATAATTTGTACCAGCACCATTACATCACAATTCATCTTTTTAGTTTTCCTGGTTTGAATTTCCCACTTAGAAGAATAGATACAGTAAAACGGGGTGAATAGAAACAGTGGGGTGAATAGACTGAGCTAGAGACTTGAAATTTGGTATGTAGCTGTCAAATGTGACAAGGATGCGACACGAAACTTTTGGTTAAGGGTTAAGACATCACACGACTTTCCTCATCCTATTGAATGATGCTTATTTTGGCTTGTACAAATCTCTAACCGTTTTGTCGCTATAGCTGAAAACCGCCAAAAAAACGGTCGAAATCTGTCCAAAAGCGGTCAAAATACCTCCAAGCGCAGCAACCATCTCAACTAAACGTTTTGTGTTCCATCCTTGTCACATTTGTGAACTACATACAAAATTTCAAGGCTCTAGCTCATACCATTCCCGAGATATTGTTAAATTACACCGAAAACCGCCAAAAAGCGGTAAAATGGCGCCAACCGGTGCACCGATCTTAACCAAGTTTCGTAATTGTTAAATTACACCGAAAACCGCCAAAAAGCGGTAAAATGCCGCCAAGCGTTGCATCGGTCTTAACCAAAAGTTTCGTGTCGCATTCTTGTCACATTTTACAGCTGCATACCAAATTTCAAGTCTCTAGCTCTTACCGTTCTCGAGATATTTTGTTTACAGACAGTACAGACAAAAAAATCAGTGTATCTACAGTGAACACGCTTCTTATCGCTCCTCTCTTTTTTCTAGTTTTAATAGTTAAAAGTGCTTCTAGGAGTGATCGAAAGTGACAATTCAGAGTGGTTTTTTGTGCTCTTCAACGTAGTGCTCTCAAAATTTGCTTAAAATAAGTTCCAAAAGAGTTATCACTGTTTTTTTTACTCCTAACCTAGCGAGGTAGTAACTAGGCTGTATACCTGTATACGTACATATGTGATTATAGCTGTAAACCAACAAATTTAGTAGCTTGCTACCTATTGACTAACGGAACCATGGCAGCCAGGCTCCGTCAATTGGAGGAGGGTATGGCGAGATTCGAGACCATGTTAGACACCCTCATGACTGCTTCCAACCCTGACCCGACACCCGGAACCCGTGACACACTCCCCCTGCTGAAGAGTTTGTTCGAACTCTTCAAGCAGCAGGTTCTAGGGGAGCTGGGCGAGCTTAGGAAACAGCTGGAATATCAGGGCGACCAGATTGACCAGCTGGAAACTTATTCCAGGCGCAACTGTCTCCTTGTCCACGGAATCCCGGAGGCAGCCGCTGACACTGAAGTTCGCTGTATGGATGTGGTCTCAACGGTGTTCGGGCAGAAGCTGGGAGTCACCATCACCCCTCGTCAGTTGGATCGTGCACACCGTCTGGGTCTCGCCCGTGGGACGGAGGGGGCGAGACCCAGACCCATCATCGTCAAATTCCTCTCGTATCAGGACCGGAGGGAGGTGTACCTCAACAAAAAGAAGCTGAAAGGTCAACCGGAGATGATCTCGGAGTCCCTCACAAAAAGCCGCCTCTCACTTCTGCGCCGAGCACGGGAACACTTCACCATCCCACGAGTGTGGACAAGCGATGGCAAAATCGTTATCAAATCGGACACACCCGCAGGACATCGCATCATCGTCACCAACGCCCGGGAACTGGATGCGGCTATTGCTCAGGACTCTGGACCTCGGAACACCATCACCCAGCGACGGAACCGCCCCCTTGCTCCCGCACCTGATACCCCAAACATTGCTGCTCTATAACTGCCCATGGTAATCTAGAAAACTTGCAGGTATTATTCTCTTTCAGGCCTTTCACTACTAGATGGCCGTGTCGTAGGTGATAGAGTAGGTACAGGGGGGCTGGTGTGAATGGTGGCTGGGAGGTGGGTTTCTCTCCTGCCTTTCAATATGGGACCTCCCACATCGCGTCCGAACGCCTTACAATTTTTTATTTATTTATTTTTTCTATTCTACCCTTCCACCTGCGGGACACTTTCTCTTTCTCCCCCCCCCCCTCATTTTCAATCCCCCTTTCTTTCTACATCCCTCTCTCTCTCTCTCTCACGCCCTCCCTCTCTCCCGCTCATCCCCTCCCTCCCTCTCTCGCTCCTGCCACTCACCCTTCCCCCACACGACCACCACTCACCTCTTCTCTAAATTCATTCTTACTTCAATACCTACACCCCCATCACACTCACTCTTGGTAACTCTCTTTATCTCTCTCTCTCTTTCTCTCTCTCTCTCTCTCTCTCTCTCAGCCATCACCCCCACAACCTCCCCACAGTACACGTCAACCCAGTAGGTATCAGTAATAACACTGATAAGCTAACGTTGGTAGCTAAAGGGCGAATGATCCCACAATCTCAATGGTATCATTTCCATCTACCTGCCCCTACGCCAGTGTCGGAGTAGTGGACTGGCGATGTGTCACTTGAACACCTGGGTATGAGAAGGGGCACCGCGAGGGAGGGGAGGAGCCGGCCCAACTAGATTTTGCAAGCTGCTATATTGGGCTCCAAATGGAAACCAACGCCCCTAATGTTTACTACCTTATTTTTTATTTCTTATTCTTATTTGTTTATATCTCTTCTTTTGTTTTTTCCTTTTGCCGGAACAAAGAAGATTGACGGCACAAAATATCGAGACATTAATTAACTAAATAACTTACTAATGGTTGGTTTCACTAATGACTTAAACTGAGATTTCACTAATGGGAAAATTTTAAATGATCAAAAATGGAGTTTTTAATGATCCAAGCAGGAGTTTTTAAAAACTCCTCCTTTTTGGATGAATAAAATTCTCCCATTAGTAAAATCTCTCATTAAGTCATTGGTGAAATCCACCTTAACTAATAATGCTGGTTTATCCGGTTGAATTTTTACTTTCTATTACCCCCTACTCTTGTCTATTCAGGAAAATAATTTATTGGGTGCTCGATCATCACGAAAGCCCCAGAAAGTAACACGTAACACTTTAAAGTAAACAGACAAAAGTAGGGTTTTTAGACAGTTTGTACAGAATTTAATATTAAGTTCCTCTATGGAAAATATATCCAAGATCAAAAATTAGGAGATTTCTACACGTAACACTTTAAAGTAAACAGACAAAAGTAGGGTTTTTAGACAGTTTGTACAGAATTTAATATTAAGTTCCTTTATGGAAAATACCTATATCCAAGATCAAAAATTAGGAGATTTCGACACGTAACACTTTAAAGTAAACAGACAAAAGTAGGGTTTTTAGACAGTTTGTACAGAATTTAATATTAAGTTCCTTTATGGAAAATATATCCAAGATCAAAAATAAGGAGATTTCTTTGTAAACTCTGCAGTTTTATCCTTTATACTTTCCTTGCCTATAGGAAGGAAAGTAATAATGTATTTTATTTTGTATAATTTATTTTTATCATTTTTAAACTAATCAAATCGGGAAAGTGGCAAATTATTATAGGTTGAATTTCTTTGTACGAACGTAGATTTAGTTTTATTATTTATACCTATTCACTTATGTATTTATTTTTGCTTTTGTAAGCTGTAAACACTGTAAGCTGTAAACTGTAAACACTTATGTAAACTGTAAACTTTTTTTTACTCCTAACCTAGCGAGGTAGTAACTAGGCTGTATACCTGTATACATATGTGATTATAGCCGTAAACCAACAAATTTAGTAGCTTGCTACCTATTGACTAACGGAACCATGGCAGCCAGGCTCCGTCAATTGGAGGAGGGTATGGCGAGATTCGAGACCATGTTAGACACCCTCATGACTGCTTCCAACCCTGACCCGACACCCGGAACCCGTGACACACTCCCCCTGCTGAAGAGTTTGTTCGAACTCTTCAAGCAGCAGGTTCTAGGGGAGCATGAAGGAGAGGAAACACAAATATGATAATTCGATTCACAGAATTATCAAGAAGAGGGAATGTGGAAAAGAAGAAGAACAGTAAGGATAGGGTGGAGAAGAAATGTAATCAGAAGAAGTAGGAGATGCAAGCGGAAAGCACATGAGGAGGAGGAGGAGAACAAGAAGAAGGATATTTTCAGAGATATAATATCATAAAGAGAGAGAGAGGGGGGGATAGAGAGAGAGAGAGAGAGAGAGAGGGAGAGAGAGAGAAAGAGAATGTTCTACATGGTGGAATACACTCAATGAACCCTTCGGTTGGTTGTAGAATGACTCTACCGCGTTGTTAGTGCGAGAGTCACTTCCTTTAACTGAGAGAATGTTCCGTCCAACAGTGTTGATTCAATAGTGTTCTACATGGTGGAATGCACCCAATGAACCCTTCGGTTGGTTGTAGAAAGACTCTACCGCGCTGAGAGAATGTTCCGTCCAACAGTGTTGTCTACATGGTGGAATACACCCCATGAACCCTTCGGTTGGTTGTAGAAAGACTCTACCGCGCTGAGAGAAGAGGGAGCGCCGCGTTTGGCTGAGACGAACAATGCCTGGCCGCTTCAGACGAACCAGAAGCATTCTCGGCAAACGGGCCTCGGGGAAGAACTGAAGATAACATAAAATAAATGCGTATGGCGTTTACAACCAAAATAAAATCTAAATTGCAGGTTTTCTCATCTCAAATTTCTATCTCGGAAAGTTTTAAAACAACTGCCGAAATTTTGGCCAGCAACTGAGAGCTCTATCTAACTGATAAGTTCTCAAATAAGAACAGAACGTAATAGGCTTTATGAAGAGTATACCCTCCTGAGTCCCAAGCTGTTTTTGAGCTCTGTCATACTTTAGTCCTGAAGGCCAGGAATCGAACCCGGATATTTTGCTCTATATATATAAAATGATTTACCTCATTTTTTCCCCCATAATGACCATGTAACTTACCACTACGGAGATCGTAGGTGGGTTTTTAAAAAAGACAATATTTTATTTTACCAAAAATTATAATTATTTATTTTTATAAAGTAAATTTAGTTTTTCTTTAATCAAAAAGCCCAACTTAAAAACAGCAATTATTAATAATTAGAAAATAACACTGTTTTATAATAAAAAGAAATAATTAATAATTAATTAAATAAACTTGAATCGTCGAGAATTACCAAATGCTCCATGCAATGGTAGGAAAAAGACTACCGTGCTGACCGAGTTTCTGCTTAGAGATCGATCAGCAAGATCAGCAGATTTAACTGCTGTCACTTACATAGGATTACCCAGAAGACATTTTTTCAAAGCAGGACATTTTTCTAAATCCTAAATTTGTCCAAAATTCAAATAGGTACCAAGTTGAACAACAATAAAATTGCCGATATGAGAGGACGTTATTGTTAGTCTCAGCTTAGGCAAAAGAATCTGAGTGAGGTCTACAGTTCACAGAACCACTATTCATAATAGGAACAGTTTTTGAACAATTTAAATAAAACACAAGTTAGGCATAATACATGTAAACAAATAAAATGAAATAATCGTAAGATACTATTAATTAGAGGTGCGTGAAGTTAGCACCACAACTTTTGCTGGGAATTTGTACCAAAGGCGATCATTTAGTACTTATTTTGTACTTTCAAACCCACTTTGTTCCATAATTTGTACCAGCACCGTTATCTCACAATTCGAGTTTTAGTTTTGTGGTGCTAACTTCACGCTATCACTGAAACTTTTGCTGGGAATTTGTACCAAAGCCCATCATTTAGTACCCATTCTGTTCCATCAAACCCACTTTGTCCCATAATTTGTACCAGCACCATTACATCACAATTCATCTTTTTAGTTTTCCTGATTTGAATTTCCCACTTTGGTACGGTCGACTTTGTTTTTCTCAAAACTCAGTGTTGCCAAAAGGTACGATATAACTAAGCCGAAATACGGTAATGTGAACGCCCTGTGTACGGTAATAATTTGGACGGTAATGTGACGGTAATGTGAACGCCCTGTGTACGGTAATAATTTGGACGGTAATGTGACGGTAATGTGAACGCCCTGTGTACGGTAATAATTTGGACGGTAATGTGACGGTAATGTGAACGCCCTGTGTACGGTAATAATTTGGACGGTAATGTGACGGTAATGTGAACGCCCTGTGTACGGTAATAATTTGGACGGTAATGTGACGGTAATGTGAACGCCCTGTGTACGGTAATAATTTGGACATTAAATTTAAAAATCAACCAACCTCCAACTCTTTTTGTGTAAAATTAACGTTAATGTACCAACCACACATAACGTAACTTAACTTCAGTGTTCTGACGGGAACTGGTATATTTAACTGGCTACCACAGTTGGTTTCCATGGGCCCGGTTACCTCACAATTCAAGTTTTTTGTTCTCTTACTTTGAATTTCCCGCTTTGAAGTGAACTACGGAACAAGAACATTCGTCGTAATATGTAAAGTTTAAAGTTTGATGTACCTATTGCTGATTTTTTTCTTCTTTTGAAGAAGCACGCGCTGCAAAATCTCGAAATAGGTACCAGGCAGAGATGTCGCCGAGAATCTTCGATTCTGATTGGTTACCGCCGCAGCTGGGGGTGGAACGTATATGAGTAGATCGAGTGAGCGGGGTGCGCCGAGGTTCCCAACAAACTGCCACACGTGTAAGGTCAAAAGTCTATTGCTCCCAAACCACCACGTGGAGCCAAAGGTTCAATGCTCCGAAGATTCAATGCTCCGAAATATATAAAAAGATTTACCTCATTTTTTTCCCCCATAATGACCATGTATACATCCTTGGAACCATTGGGGCATCGTTCTTTCTTCACGACATTGTCATTGGTACGAATGTATCCAGCTCCATCTTTCAACATAGCCGTGTAGTGGCCGAACTCAATTTGATCACCATGATGAAATATGGCTGACTTCAGAGTATACTTCAAATGTATACATCCTTGGAACCATTGGGCCATCGTTCTTTCTTCACGACATTGTCATTGGTACGAATGTATCCAGCTCCATCTTTCAACATAGCCGTGTAGTTGCCGGGGAGCTCTAAGGGTTAGGTGGTAGAGAACGCCTAAGGCGTTAACCTCGCCTAGTGGTTGCCTTCCACTCAAGAGTCTATTATTATCATACAGTCCACACCCAGCCCAAAGCAGAAGGACAACGGCTGGCCCAAAGTAAGCAAGAAGATATCCAAAAGGAGAGGGAAATTACAGAAGACATCGAGACTTCTGCTTCATCAAACCATTCAAAGGCAACTTTGAAGAACCAAGGAGCAGATTTTTGAGTGACGATGAAGAAGATCTAGTTGGAAATCCAGAATTTCAGGTTCGCGCTGAATCTTCTCAAAGTCCCCAAGCTCGTGCTGAATCTCCTCAAGCTCATTCAATTTATTTTTATTGTACATAATATGACATTAAAAAATACATTTCAATGAATACAATTGTACAACGTCAATAAGAAGTCCCGAAAGGAAAAATTCTGCAAAGACAAAATAAAGGAAGGGGAAGAGAAAATTTGTCCAAGGGAGGACATGAGAAAAGAACTACTGAAAGCCTCCGCATGGCGGCTTTCCAGTACTTAACTGATATAGTGGTAGGTACACTATGGGTACACCGGTGCACCTAATCACTGTATATAGCATTGATCAGTAAATTATATGTATGTATTGTGTTCAGCTAGCCTTGAAAAAGGCTATCGTAAAAACGGGATATAACTTGAGACTTTTCAAAGAAAAAAAGGAAAAACTCAACAGGTAACTGCAGCAAGCGGTGTATTGTAATGCCCTCTATGTTGTAAGCAGCTACCCATGTCGGTGCGGAAATTGCCACCATTTTGTTGAGAGAGTGCTTTATGCAAGTCTTCAACGTTTTTATCAGGCATGGCGGCTTTCCAGTACTGCCTACGCCACATACAAAATGGTGTTTAGGTTCTAAATTTTGAACTATCATCCGATATGAGGGCTTTTACATGATCAAATATACGTCTTTGGTCAGCGTTCAACGGTCAACGACAGAATCAATTCCTGGACAATGTCTTTATCAACAGTTCATATTGTTCAGAGTGTTTCAACCATAGCATTGCCTACCTCGTTGCCAAGGTGGTCCTCTTGGTTGAGAGATTAAATTTTTTCTCTTGCTCAATGATATTTTGAACACCTCTGTTGATGTCCTAGCTAATGTGGACCCATTTTTTACATGTAGGTTACTCTGGGCTCTTGTCTTGTTCTTGGAGAACTCCCTCACCACCTCCCACAACCCTTTTCTTTGAGTTCGTAGATTCGTTTGAACACTTTTAATCCAACTTTGAGGGTTGTTTGCGCCTACACCTAAGCCTCAGAGGCTTTTTGTGTAAGGCGTTAAGCTGGTTCCTAACTGAGCTCGAAGATAGGGGTGATCTTCAGTTTCTTTTTCTTTGTGTGTTTTCCATGGACGTCTTACAGAGAGAGAGTGTCCAACCTCATGGTCGGGCTTGTTGAAAGCCCATTGTTATAATTTTTTTCTCAATAAACGAAATTGAGCATTTCCTGATATTTAGGAAGAGCATTGGTTACTATGATCGCAATTTGAGTTCCAGCTACTACTCCTATCGAGGGGAAAATGTCCGACCAACTGAGATGTCTAGCGATACGTTTCATGTCCAACTGGTCCTTTTTTTGGTCCTTTTAATTTTAAAAATAAAGCATATATTATCAATCAATCAATCAATCTCCCTCACATTTATCCCAGCAGTATGATATAAACATTATTATTATTAAACGATTAGATCAAACTTTATTTACAGAATAAATATTTACAAATGGTAACATAATGTACATATAAGTACAAAATAAAGTTTGATCAAGGGCGGGGTTAATGCCTATGGCATTCTCTACCACCCCACCCTCAACGTCCCATCTTCCTCACTATTAACGCTGGCTAGATACTGCGTGTTCCGCTCTTCAACAAGATTATTTGTCGTAAATAATTCTAGAGCATCGTCCGGAGGGTGAATACTGCGCGAATGTAACCTGTGGATTTCTTTCGATGTAAACATAGCATTATCCGCGGAATTGGTTTCTCCTGTTGCCAACCTACCCAACGCCTCTGCAAACACAGCATCATCTCGTTGTCTCTGTTCTGTACGTGGAAAAGGCACATAAAGGCACATTTAAAATAGGAACATAAAAAAGAAATAAATGAAACACTTCTGGGTAAAAAATATGGTTTAGTAAAAAAAAGTCAAATTTGCATGGGGCAAGATGGGATGTCGTACGGGGTAAAATGGGATACCCCCTCACATTCGTCTATTGACATAAGGTACAGACATGGACGGACACTCAGCATCGGATTCATCCGCTGGTGAAGATGAATCCACGGGTTGTTTTGACTTTGGCTGCTTCTTTTTCTGTCGACTCTGTTGTCTTGCCTTCTGCCATAATTATAGGGCTTTTAGCGTTACCCAAGGCACACCACGGGGAGGTAGCCATACGTCCTGTCTCAGGTTTGAGAGTCTCCTATTCACAAAAATCCTGGTCTTCATCGGTATACAGACTTATACTGTCAAACTCCATAGTAATCTATTATAGTAGACCAATTGACTAGAGTCGTAGATTGACATTGATTGTGTACTATGTATTAATATCTCTGTAGGAATAAACTTCTGATATGAGATATGAGGATTAAAAGTTACCTGTTTCCTAGCCAAATTTGGATCTTCCTTTGAATCAACCTCAAAACTATTTCTAATGTTCCTATCCTCTCTATGTGCCGCTTGACCAAAACCTTGTTGTTCATACACTCCCTCTAAACGCTCATGAGGGACGTCTATGGAATCTTTCGCGCGAAAAGGGACTCGAACGTCAATGTCGCCGGATGTTAACGACAGTGTCCCGGTTCCCAAGTCCAGTCGCGCACGGTATGTGTTCCGTCCAACAGTGTTGTCTACATGGTGGAATACACCCCATGAACCCTTCGGTTGGTTGTAGAATGACTCTACCGCGTTGTTCGTGCGAGAGTCACTTCCTCCAACTGAGAGAATGTTCCGTCCAACAGTGTTGAACCAATAGTGTTCTACATGGTGGAATACACTCAATGAACCCTTCGGTTGGTTGTAGAATTAGGTGTTGCATGGGAATAAAATGTTCCATGAAGTTATCATTTAGGCGATTGAGAAGTGGTTTCAACTTCCACATCTTATCTGAAGCTGCATTTACCATATCGTGTTGTAACATTCTCCTAGAAAAGCGATATCTTATTAGTTACGAAGTTCACACTAGTTTTCATTTCATGCTGAGGTACTTCCTTAAGAAGCTGTAGAAATTCGGGTGACTCCCCCCGTCGAGGGCTCCTCTCATCTATACCAAACATCCCTGCTCAAAGTTCCGCTTTATGTAAACACTACCTACGTAGGTACCTACCTATATGATAATAATAGTGCTTATTTTTACTGCTCGCATAGGACTGATAAGTCCCTTTACTCCAGCAGTAGGCTACTACTATTATTGTGGTCAAATTCTCAAATTATATTGAGGATAAAATTCCATACCTCGGCTGGGATTGAACCCACGCCCTCCTGTTTACCAGGCGAGCGCCTTGACCACTACACCACCGAGGCAGGTATGTAGAACGTCTCCACCGCGTTGTTTGTGCGGGAGTCACTTCCACCAACTGAGAGGACGGCCCGCCCAATAGTGCTGAACCAATAGTGTTCCACATGGTGGAACAGGCCCAACATCTGTTGGCGGACCCCGACCCTCTCCGCTTCAGAATTACTCTACCGCGTTGTTCGTGCGAGAGTCACTTCCTCCAACTGAGAGAATGTTCCGTCCAACAGTGTTGAACCAATAGTGTTCCACATGGTGGAATACACTCAATGAACCCTTCGGTTGGTTGTAGAATGACTCTACCGCTTTGTTTATGTAGGAGTAACATACTTCCGATGATGAGAAAATATTCCCAACAACAGTTTTCTCTGTCATGGTGCATTTAACTTCAACAACATAATCATCCAAAATGCTTTAAACAGCTCCCGCCGGATTTGGTAGGTTTCGTTAGTGACTCTGTGTAGTTCCCTGACTATCTGCGAGATCTGCTCCTCTGGACTTACAGGAAAGGACCCAATGAACCCTTCGGTTGGTTGTAGAAAGACTCTACCGCGTTAGTGCAGGAGTCACATGCTTCCACTGAGAGGACATTCCGTCCAACAGTGTAGCCTCCTGAGTCCCAAGCTGTTTTTGAGCTCTGTCATGCTTTAGTCCTGAAGGCCAGTATACTGGATTCAGGTTCGAACCCCGTTGAGTCCCGAGCAGCCCGTGGGTTGGAAAGACCCGTTTTTTGGGGTTTTCACACTATTCTGACCTATTTACGACGTTTTGTAAAAAAAAAAAAAAATAAATAAAATATTAAAAAGGTATTCTTTCATGACTTATGGACATGCCAGTATACTGGTTTCCAGGACTGAATGAAGTCAAAATTTACTCAAAAAATATCATGCTAATGGGAAATAAAAATTCATGTAAATTAGGTAGGAACTTAATTTTGTATGTATTTTTTATTTATTTATTCATTTTTTATAAATGGTACCTACCTGAGAACCTACCTAAATTGCTCATGATGAGGAGGAAGAAGAAAGGGAGAGTCTCCTATGAAGTATACTGTTGACTCCATAACAGAAACAAGGACGCAGAAAGAAGAGTATAGAAAACTCTATGGGAACAAACAGACAGACGAGTCTCCTATGAAGTATACTGTTGACTCCATAACAGAAACAAGGACGCAGAAAGAAGAGTATAGAAAACTCTATGGGAACAAACAGACGGACGGAAGAAAGAATGGAATGACGCCACGTCGAATGCAATATCAAACTCGCCTCTGCATCTGAAAGTTTTCTGAAGACGTTTGACTGAGATTCGAAAATCTCTGAACTGGCTGGCCGGAGACCAACAAAGGGTTTTGTTCAGTTCCATTGAGTTCCTGATTGATTATCTGCTGAGGAGTCCCAATCGTGGCCTTTCCCACTCCTGGGACGATCACCAGTTTTGGCTGATTTAGGAAGGGTGATGAATAATTCAGAAGGGACAGATCTAAATTTTGGGTAAATTCTATTATTAAGATACCTTGTTATTGTCCTCTCGGAATCTTTTAAAATCCTTGTTTCGTGCTTCTTGCGCTTCCTCTGAGAGCTGTCCAATTGGTTTAATGCACTAGATGCAATCTCCGATGTATGAATGAGTATTTTACGCAGTCTTGGAGGCATGTTGTACCATGGGTAACCTACAAAATACCTTCTTGTTGTTGTTATCTTAATATCTTGAAATCGTTATTTCGCGATTCTTGTGCGCTCCTCCGAATCCTGTTGTTCACACAGTGTAAAGTGTCTTCCGATCTCCGATGGTATCAGGTAGAATACATTATTGAGCAGCACTTGGGAGATGAACATCTAGAAAGATGATGGAATCCATCTTGTTGTTCTGTAGCAGTGTCCTGACAAGCTGTGCACATTTTCGTATAAATGATGGAAAATGCAAATTTTTCAGCGACATTTGGATACCTATTCAGTATCGCTTCAAAGAACTCCTCCGAATCCTGTTGTTCACACAGTGTAAAGTGTCTTCCGATCTCCGATGGTATCAGGTAGAATACATTATTGAGCAGCACTTGGAAGATGAACATCTAGAAAGATGATGGAATCCATCTTGTTGTTCGGTTGAAGTGTCCTGACAAGCTGTGCACATTTTCGTATAAATGCTTCCTTGATTCTGGAACATTTTCTCACTAGGTGGCATTTGGGGCACATGCCACCCAGCTAGTCAGCAATTGCTAACCTAACCCATCTTGGAGAGTAGGGAGGTTGTTGCTGGTTGTCCCACCGGACTTAGCCCAGCATGGTTGGGCGGTGCATTCCGACAGAATGACAATCCATATCCATACACAAGAAGCCTGCAACAAATTCACCCGAATTAGTTACAAATGAAGAGAAGAGACCATGTGGTTTCAAGTTTCCATGAACTCCAACCCAATTTCACTGAAAGTTGATACTTTCAGGATATCTCAAAAGAACCACCATTTGAAAGGAAACCCAATTTCACTGAAAGTTGATACTTTCAGGATATCTCAAAAGAACCACCATTTGAAAGGAAGGGAACTGGGAAATTTGATCTGGGAGTAAATGGGTGATGGACGGCAGTTTGGGTCCATTTGGGAAAGTGATTGACCTCAGTGCTGGGGGTGAAGCGCCTGGTGCTTGAGATGGTACTTTCGGTTTGATAGTTACCCCTAAGGGTGAATTTTGAAGGGGAAATCGACATCTGACTCCATTTCTTGGGCTTCTAGCCAATGATCATGTTGATTAGAGATGTGTAAAGATTCATTGAGCGGTTCCACACAGAATCAGAATTGTTGTTCGGTTGAAGTGTCCTGTCAAGCTGTGCACATTTTCGTATAAATGATGGAAAATGCAAATTTTTCAGCGATATTTGGATACCTATTCAGTATCACTTCAAAGAACTCCTCCGAATCCTGTTGTTCACACAGTGTAAAGTGTCTTCCGATCTCCGATGGTATCAGGTAGAATACATTATTGAGCAGCACTTGGAAGATGAACATCTAGAAAGATGATGGAATCCATCTTGTTGTTCTGTTGCAGTGTCCTGACAAGCTGTGCACATTTTCGTATAAATGATGGAAAATGCAAATTTTTCAGCGATATTTGGATACTTATTCAGTATCGTTTCAAAGAACTCCGAATCCTGTTGTTCACACAGGGTAAAGCTGTAAAGTGTCTTCCGATCTCCGATGGTATCAGGTAGAATACATTATTGAGCAGCACTTGGAAGATACTTATAACCTAAGAATTTAGAAGATCTGGTTAAAACTTATTACCTCTATAAAACATGCACTTGTAAACTAAACCTTAAATTTGCAAAACAATCACTTTAGTTTGTAATATGTGTGTAAAAAAAATCTTAAGTGTCAACCGCTTCTAAAAACGAATTCAATAGGTATTTTGTGTCATCTATTACAACGTATGCTTCATCAACTTGGAAAATATCGGGGCCTACTACAATTATATACGGTTCAATTCAATTCAATTCAATTTATTTTTATTGTACATAATATGACATTAAAAAATACATTTCAATGAATACAATTGTACAACGTCAATATTTGTGTCATCTATTACAACGTATGCTTCATCAACTTGGAAAATATCGGGGCCTACTACAATTATATACGGTTCAATTCAATTCAATTTATTTTTATTGTACATAATATGACATTAAAAAATACATTTCAATGAATACAATTGTACAACGTCATTTAAAGAAAAGAAAAAGAAGGAGAGAAAAAAAATAAAATAATATCTAAAATTGTTAAAAAGATAATAGGTACTTAATATTAAGATTTTAGATTGCACCGCAATAATAGTAACCAAAGATGTAAAATAATTATGGAAATTAGGTACCCCTACAAAAACACAAACGTGAAAAAAAGGCCAAGTTCCTATCCAAAAATGTCGGCCCTTAAAAGTGGTGAGTGTGTATTTAATTATTTCTAACCTTTTTTGTTGACTTGCTTGCTGCAGGCAAAAAAGAGTAGAGTTGCAGTGTGGTGAAACACTACAAACAAAAAGACCAAAGAAAATTTTTCCTTCACAGAAGTCCCGAAAGGAAAAATTCTGCAAAGACAAAATAAAGGAAGGGGAAGAGAAAATTTGTCCAAGGGAGGACATGAGAAAAGAACTACTGAAAGCCTCCGCATGGCGGCTTTCCAGTACTTAACTGATATAGTGGTAGGTACACTATGGGTACACCGGTGCACCTAATCACTGTGTATAGCACTGATCAGTAAATTATATGTATTGTGTTCAACTAGCCTTGAAAAAGGCTATCGTAAAAACGGGATATAACTTGAGACTTTTCAAAGAAAAAAAGGAAAAACTCAACAGGTAACTGCAGCAAGCGGTGTATTGTAACACCCTCTCTGTTGTAAGCAGCTACCCTACTGAAAGCCTCCGCATGGCGGCTTTCCAGTACTTAACTGATATAGTGGTAGGTACACTATGGGTACACCGGTGCACCTAATCACTGTATATAGCATTGATCAGTAAATTATATGTATGTATTGTGTTCAGCTAGCCTTGAAAAAGGCTATCGTAAAAACGGGATATAACTTGAGACTTTTCAAATAAAAAAGGAAAAACTCAACAGGTAACTGCAGCAAGCGGTGTATTGTAATGCCCTCTATGTTGTAAGCAGCTACCCATGTCGGTGCGGAAATTGCCACCATTTTGTTGAGAGAGTGCTTTATGCAAGTCTTCAACGTTTTTATCAGGCATGGCGGCTTTCCAGTACTGCCTACGCCACATACAAAATGGTGTTTAGGTTCTAAATTTTGAACTATCATCCGATATGAGGGCTTTTACATGATCAAATATACGTCTTTGGTCAGCGTTCAACGGTCAACGACAGAATCAATTCCTGGACAATGTCTTTATCAACAGTTCATATTGTTCAGAGTGTTTCAACCATAGCATTGCCTACCTCGTTGCCAAGGTGGTCCTCTTGGTTGAGAGATTAAATTTTTTCTCTTGCTCAATGATATTTTGAACACCTCTGTTGATGTCCTAGCTAATGTGGACCCATTTTTTACATGTAGGTTACTCTGGGCTCTTGTCTTGTTCTTGGAGAACTCCCTCACCACCTCCCACAACCCTTTTCTTTGAGTTCGTAGATTCGTTTGAACACTTTTAATCCAACTTTGAGGGTTGTTTGCGCCTACACCTAAGCCTCAGAGGCTTTTTGTGTAAGGCGTTAAGCTGGTTCCTAACTGAGCTCGAAGATAGGGGTGATCTTCAGTTTCTTTTTCTTTGTGTGTTTTCCATGGACGTCTTACAGAGAGAGAGTGTCCAACCTCATGGTCGGGCTTGTTGAAAGCCCATTGTTATAATTTTTTTCTCAATAAACGAAATTGAGCATTTCCTGATATTTAGGAAGAGCATTGGTTACTATGATCGCAATTTGAGTTCCAGCTACTACTCCTATCGAGGGGAAAATGTCCGACCAACTGAGATGTCTAGCGATACGTTTCATGTCCAACTGGTCCTTTTTTTGGTCCTTTTAATTTTAAAAATAAAGCATATATTATCAATCAATCAATCAATCTCCCTCACATTTATCCCAGCAGTATGATATAAACATTATTATTATTAAACGATTAGATCAAACTTTATTTACAGAATAAATATTTACAAATGGTAACATAATGTACATATAAGTACAAAATAAAGTTTGATCAAGGGCGGGGTTAATGCCTATGGCATTCTCTACCACCCCACCCTCAACGTCCCATCTTCCTCACTATTAACGCTGGCTAGATACTGCGTGTTCCGCTCTTCAACAAGATTATTTGTCGTAAATAATTCTAGAGCATCGTCCGGAGGGTGAATACTGCGCGAATGTAACCTGTGGATTTCTTTCGATGTAAACATAGCATTATCCGCGGAATTGGTTTCTCCTGTTGCCAACCTACCCAACGCCTCTGCAAACACAGCATCATCTCGTTGTCTCTGTTCTGTACGTGGAAAAGGCACATAAAGGCACATTTAAAATAGGAACATAAAAAAGAAATAAATGAAACACTTCTGGGTAAAAAATATGGTTTAGTAAAAAAAAGTCAAATTTGCATGGGGCAAGATGGGATGTCGTACGGGGTAAAATGGGATACCCCCTCACATTCGTCTATTGACATAAGGTACAGACATGGACGGACACTCAGCATCGGATTCATCCGCTGGTGAAGATGAATCCACGGGTTGTTTTGACTTTGGCTGCTTCTTTTTCTGTCGACTCTGTTGTCTTGCCTTCTGCCATAATTATAGGGCTTTTAGCGTTACCCAAGGCACACCACGGGGAGGTAGCCATACGTCGTGTCTCAGGTTTGAGAGTCTCCTATGAAGTATACTGTTGACTCCATAACAGAAACAAGGACGCAGAAAGAAGAGTATAGAAAACTCTATGGGAACAAACAGACGGACGGAAGAAAGAATGGAATGACGCCACGTCGAATGCAATATCAAACTCGCCTCTGCATCTGAAAGTTTTCTGAAGACGTTTGACTGAGATTCGAAAATCTCTGAACTGGCTGGCCGGAGACCAACAAAGGGTTTTGTTCAGTTCCATTGAGTTCCTGATTGATTAGCTGCTGAGGAGTCCCAATCGTGGCCTTTCCCACTCCTGGGACGATCACCAGTTTTGGCTGATTTAGGAAGGGTGATGAATAATTCAGAAGGGACATATCTAAATTTTGGGTAAATTCTATTATTAAGATACCTTGTTATTTTCCTCTCGGAATCTTTTAAAATCCTTGTTTCGTGCTTCTTGCGCTTCCTCTGAGAGCTGTCCAATTGGTTTAATGCACTAGATGCAACCTCCGCTCCGATGTATGAATGAGTATTTTACGCAGTGTTGAAGGCATGTTGTACCATGGGTATCCTACAAAATACCTTCTTGTTGTTGTTATCTTAATATCTTGAAATCCTTATTTCGCGATTCTTGTGCCTCTTCTTATAGCTGTCCAGTTGATATTACTACACTAAGATAAATGAATGACTATTTTGAGAAACAAGATTGTTCATTCAGATTTTTGATTTAACTTGTCAATAAAACTTGGAATTATTTTCACTTTGGAATCAGAATTTCTGCAAGATTTCCTGGTAACATTTTCTTTAATTTGAAGATAAGGCCCTCATGCCAAACTTTATCGAATGCTTCAGACACATCGAGAAAGATGGGATTAGAATGAAATGGGCTAGTTTTTCCCCTTGCTCTGCAAATTTCAAAATATCTATATTTTGGGTAAATTCTTAAAATTTTAATTTGTTGTCCTCTCTGAATTGCTTAAAATCCTTGTTTCGTGCCTCTTGTGCTTCTTCGGATAGTGTGCCAATTGGTATTAATGCACTAGATACTACCTCCATTGCATGACATTGGTTGTTAGGATTATTGAGATATGTATTGGGAAAAATCCTACAATGCTGCAGTGAGCACCAAAGTTGTGACATAATAACACAAGGAAATTGCATAATAATTCATCTCTAAAGAGTCCCAATGACAAACCACTACAGATGAAGACAGCATGGCTGTATGTAGAGAAGAAGTATTCAACCACCTTATACAAATCTACACTGGCGTCCAAAATTAGCGGAACGCTCAAATGATCTCTCTCTGTTTTCTCAGCGATAGTTTCACTTTTAGAGGTGAAAATTGTTTTAGGTTAATGGAAAAATGATTCCAAACAATAATTAACACTTTTTTTCTGGAAATTTTCAAGAAGGGTATCATTTATTGACATTTTTAAAGGGATGTCGAAAAACACCTAAAAATGAGTGAAATCAGACAATTTTTTTTTTTCGTGATTTTCTTCAACTTACGCTACATTAGTAGCGTGTGCTGCACGCTGCACCCCCCTGACACTAAAAAAAGTGTTTGGACGTCTTGGCATGCTCCGGATCACGTTAGTCTTCGAACGAAATTTAACAGGACTGATTTGAAATATTGCCCTACGACCTGCGAATTTATCGTTTCGCCCCAAAATTTAGACTACTAATATTTACAAACGCCATTGTAATTGATACACCTCCATATTCCATCCTACCCTTGAGAGGATTATTATAATTTTTACAATCAGGAGGAAAAAGAAATTATATTTTTCCAAAGTACATGTATTAGAAAGGTGGGAAATCTTTCATATTTCCCCTTAAATGGAAAAAATTCTATAATAATTGTTACAATAAATGAATACATCATGCATTTCTTACATTAATATTATTCCATACATTGTATCAGCATTATAGCAATAATAATTACCGGCAAAATGAAATTAATAATTATTTTCTTATTCATACAACTTAGTATATATGTAGAAGAAGGTAGAGCTGGACAATCAGCGTTAAAGGTAATAACATCATTACCTTTAATTTCTGCATTCGCAGTGAACTTTTTCACCTTGGGTCTACCTTTACGCTTCGTTTGGCAGATAACTGCCCCTGTAAGATTGGTAATAATCAAATTCGGTGTTTGCAGGAAACAGAAGAGGAAAATCAGAATCATATGTAGCATCATTACCCCTAATGTCTGCATTCGCATTGAATTGAGCGCGCTGCTTCATAGGAATATTGTTTATTGGTCCACATAATCTCGTAAACTCACATTACAGTTCAGCAGCCCCCATATCTAACTAAATAGCAACAGGAACACCCTAACTATCTATTAGTTCCATCGGAGAAATGCAACATCTTCATTGGTCAGGAGAGATCCATTTGGTAGAGACATCAGCATGAGAAATTTGACGGAGGCATCAGCATGAGAAATTTGACGGAAACATCAGCATGAGAAATTTGACGGAGACATCAGCATGAGAAATTTGACGGAGACATCAGTATGAGAATATTGACCACTAGGTGGTGAGACATCAGCATGAGAAATTTGACGGAGACATCAGCATGAGAAATTTGACGGAGACATCAGCATGAGAAATTTGACGGAGACATCAGTATGAGAAATTTGACGGAGACATCAGTATGAGAATATTGACCACTAGGTGGCTATGAGAAATTTGACGGAGACATCAGTATGAGAAATTTGACGGAGACATCAGTATGAGAAATTTGACGGAGACATCAGTATGAGAAATTTGACGGAGACATCAGTATGAGAAATTTGACGGAGACATCAGTATGAGAATATTGACCACTAGGTGGCATTTGGGGCACATGCCACCCAGCTAGTCAGCAATTGCTAACCTAACCCATCTTGGAGAGTAGGGAGGTTGTTGCTGGTTGTCCCACCGGACTTAGCCCAGCATGGTTGGGCGGTGCATTCCGACAGAATGACAATCCATATCCATACACAAGAAGCCTGCAACAAATTCACCCGAATTAGTTACAAATGAAGAGAAGAGACCATGTGGTTTCAAGTTTCCATGAACTCCAACCCAATTTCACTGAAAGTTGATACTTTCAGGATATCTCAAAAGAACCACCATTTGAAAGGAAATGTACATGGGGAGTTTTATTCCAGGCAGGCCCCCTTGCCTACTGCCTTACTGTACTTATGTACATGGGGAGTTTTATTCCAGGCAGAGGTATTGTTTATTTTAAAATTGGTCAGTATCACGCTGTCGGACCTTGGCGTGTAGATTCCTGCTACCTCAGGACAGACTGGTACGAATGGATCGTATATGTTTCCATATTATTCAACCCTTCCAATACTTGCTAAAATGGGAGCAAGTGTAAGAGGAAGGTAGGCAATCTCTTTATCTCGGGCGGCATGTGTGCCTCTGTGGTGAAGCCAGGTTGGTTGCTCGCCGCACAGGGTGGCGCCAGTTTTTCTGTGGTCTTTGCGATGATGACTCTTAACTCTTTGTGTCGCATAGACCATTTGAGCGGTGATGGGTATATTTGGCCGTAATGTCATGGCCTTGCTGAGCCACGCGTGAAGGTGCAGTAACGGTCCACGGGTCGAGACAGGAATAGTGTTGACCACGGTGGAGGTGGCAGCAGCGACATCTTTGATAATGCGTTCTTCAACTGCCAATGGGTCGAGGTCTGCTTTTAGGCGACTGGCAGCCCTCTCATTCCAGAGGCTTCTGGTCTTGGCTTTTACCATACTGAAACGCTTCTCCTAGTTGCGGGCTCGGGAATTCTTGAGCTTAACCCCTTCGCCGGCACTCTCGGCGGTGTTTGTAGATACCAACTCGTTATTCATATTGAAATAGAAAGTAGGATAATTATAAAGAAAGAAAAGATTTTTGAATAATCGGTTATTTCCCCTGAACACAGTTAACTATTTTTGTACCCTAGCTGTACATTTTCTAGCTGTGAGATGTTATTAATAAAATTGTTTATTTTAGTGCGTAATAAAATAATATGTAATAAGGCAGCCCTCGCGAACGCGAGTAGGTTCTGCCCTATTGGGGTAATGGACGAGGTGCTAAAAGGAGAGAACGGATTAGTACATGAATGGAATATTAATATAGTACACTAGGCGGCAGGCCAAGGGGCTGAAACCTTTCCTCGAGGGGCACACGGGTCGAGCGCGGCCAAGGAAGTATAGGGGGAAAAGGGTTATGAGTTGTAAAATATGAGAAGGGAGACACTCACCCGGAATAAGACGCGGCGCCGTCGAACGTTGCTTTTGTGGGTGCGATTGACCCTGGTCTTGGGTTCCGGTAGCATGGGAGCAACGTTGACAGGAGTGTTCATGGTGATGGCTTGACTTGAACTGATTGAATAAGAGAGAGGGCGAGAACGAGACCGCAGCGAATATTATGTTATTTACGACAAGTTAAACATGGTAGAGAAACAGAAAGCACACGTTTAACTAGTAGAGGCCCTATCTAACTTTGGTCGCACGTGCTGACCGTCTTCTGCACGTGCGCGGGAAACCGCGCGCCTGAAGAAGACGGGAACCGAAGTTCTCTGCGTCTAACGAAGGATGACTCCTTCTGGCTCTTCGACTGGCCCGTCAAGTCACCGAAATCTAAGGACGAGGGTTCCCGTTTTACAGGGACACCGGGTCGGCACTTAGATTCCAGAAACTAGACTTGGGGTACCGGCGCAGGACGAGGGTTCCCGTTTTTCAGAGTCACTTTTATTCCAGACAGGCCCCCTTGCCTACTACCTTACTGTACTTATGTACATGAGTTTTATTCCAGGCAGGCCTTCTTGCCTACTGCCATACTGTACAGACTATACATGGGGAGTTTTATTTCAGACAGGATACTTATGTACATGGGGAGTTTTATTCCAGACAGGCCCCCTTGCCTACTGCCTTACTGTACATATGTACATGGGGAGTTTTATTCCAGGCAGGCCTTCTTGCCTACTGCCATACTGTACAGACTATACATGGGGAGTTTTATTTCAGACAGGCATAGTACTGTCGATTTTTCTGTATTATGCTCTCTAAGCTCTCAATTTGCAAAGATTGCAACCATCTCAGCTTTTGATCTGGATCTTGCGGCATGTGGAAAAATAACTTATTAGCATTTTTTCTATATTTGTTATATTTAGTACAGTTAGGTACCACACAGTTCACGATTAAATAATAACAAAAAATCAAGCGCAAACACCGCGATCCAAAATTGAGCTGCAAACGTAAACGGTTCCTATCGCCGGCATCTGTTATCCGTATTTTGATATGGCTTCAGTTTTACCTGGTTACACGAAACTCCGCAAGAAAGCGCCACTATCGTACGTGAAATTTGATGTGACGTCTTCGCGTACGGGAGCGTATGCCGTCGCGGTGGATGTGTATCATAAGTAACACTCGCTTCCCTCGGAGTTTTATTTCAGGCAGACCCCCTCCGAGGCAAATCCCGAACCCTATCTATGATAGAGCCGGGCGAGTAGCTCATTGCCACAGGTTGGTCTGAAACATTTGCCGAGATCCAATGGGATGATCGGAGACTTTGTTCGAACATCTCCATTGCAGCTCGAAGTGCGAGACATTTCTTCCATTGGTTGTCTCGATTACCTTGGGCAGGTAGCAGCTCAAAGGTAATACAATATTTAGCCATTTTAGAAACGGTTTGTAACGTTGGTTTGTAAACCCTGTAAACCATAGGGCGACTATAAAATAGTTGTCCTGAAGGCAAACACAACACTCAGAGTGACCACCCTTAATATTTCCCAAACGTGTTTCGATTGGCAAATATTTCAACGGGTTACTTTCTGGTGTCCTCGTGTTGACCCAGCACCTGAATGGGAAGTATTGTATCTCTTCTTGCCCATATGATGAGAGAGGCATATCCCGAACCCTATCTATGATAGAGCCGGGCGAGTAGCTCATTGCCACAGGTTGGTCTGAAACATTTGCCGAGATCCAATGAGATGATCGGAGACTTTGTTCAAACATCTCCATTGTAGCTCGAAGTGCGAGACATTTCTTCCATTGGAAGAATTGTCTCGATTACCTTTGAGCAGGTAGCAGCTCAAAGGTAATACAATATTTAGCCATTTTAGAAATAGTACTTCGTGCTGTCGCAGAAATTGCTTTAATTAAAGGCTACATAAATTAAACCCCTCCTTCGTCGTCAACCAAACTGCGGCATGTGGAAAAATAACTTATTAGCATTTTTTCTATATTTGTTATATTTAGTACAGTTAGGTACCACACAGTTCACGATTAAATGGTAAAAAAAAAAATCAAGCGCAAACACCGCGATCCAAAATTGAGCTGCAAACGTAAACGGTTCCTATCGTCGGCATCTGTTATCCGTATTTTGACATGGCTTCAGTTCTACCTGGTTACACGAAACTCCGCAAAAGAGCGCCACTCTGGTACGTGAAATTTGATGTGACGTCATCGCGTACGGGAGCGTATGCCGTCGCGGTGGTTGTGTAGTTATCCTCATAATAATAATAATAATAATAATAATAATGATAATAATAACATAATAGACTGTTAATCTGCATCACATTTTCAAAGATGTGTTTCGGAGAAAAAAATACAGTGGAATATTAAAAAAAAAGATGTCCGAACTCTTCCCGAACTACTACAACCACTACTTCATCGATTTATGCAGACACTTACCGTTCCTGAGGTTGAGGGACCATCACCAGCGGCAGCGGGTAGATGAGGAATCTGTTGAGAGAATATGAGGGGGAAAAATCAGGCTCCCAGGGAAAACTATGGTATTTTTCAGAAAAATCTGTCCCACTCCCGAGCGCCCACTTCATCTAGTACCTGTCCACGTACTACTGCTAAGAGAACGGAAGTAAGGCGGAAGAACTCAAGGTTCTTATGTCCACCCATTCGCCAGTTCCTTGCTAAACGAAAGCATCAAGACTCGATCCTCGACTTAATGATCTCATCTAGTCCACCGGGCGAAGTGAAAATGACTGGATGTCCCATTTCCAAGAACGGGATCTGTCTCTCGGCCATCCATCTGTGAGCATATGAAGCATCAGTAATGTGAATGCTTCCATCTGTCACAGTGACCCTTCCGATGTAGGTCGTTTCACCCATCTTGATCTCCCCGATACAGGATAGATTCTTTGCGCAGCAAAGGACGCAATCATCTTTTCCCACTCTCAGTAGAGTATCAAAGGCTAGGCTCCCTGACACTAACAAGCGGCGCCTGTAGTGCCATGGGCATTCTACAAAATACCTTGTTGTCCTCTCGGAATCTCTTGAAGTCCTTGTTGCTAGCCTCTTGTGCTTCTTCTGAAAGATTGTTGGTTCGGTTTATGAATTTCCAGGTGGATGGGTGTCCCTTCTGGTCAAAACTTCGCTTTAATGTGGAATAGAAGCTTTCAACCAAGCTATTGGTTTGGTTGTTATGCCATTAAAGCACTCAGTATTATACGAGTACTTCATGAAAACTTCTGGGCTACTTACAATCCCCAAAGGGGATGCGTCTCTGAAATATTCTAAGGGAGAGAAGAACGTGCACATGTCTTTAGATTCCTCATCTAGGCTAATCTGATTGAACCCATCTTTCAAATCTACTTCTGAAACTACTTTCTTTCCTACTAGTTTTGTTTTAATTTCCTCCAATGTTGGGATGTAGTATTACCCTAATGGGGCAATTGCAAATCTCCGTTCCAATAGAGTTTGGTTGAGGGTTCCAATAGCGAAATCCTCAACACTCAACCAATGTTCTACCAGTGCTGGATTGTAGCTGAAAGCTTCAAATTTAACTTTGTGACTGACTATCATCATGACTGTCATTGTACATAGTGTGTAATTTTTTTTATACTCAATGAACCATGAAGATACACTGTTCTAGATTTCTGTCTCTTGTAGGGACTTTCTGAACCTTTCAAATGAATTCACGAACTTTCTGTTTTTTCTCAATGCTTTTGTGGCTTTTTCTATGCCCACCTCTCTCCTCCCTGATGTGTTTTCCATTCGCATACGTTTCTGCGCAGTTCTTTCTGCTCCTCCGCTAGCGCGCTTGCATAGTGGCGCTACCTAACGGACGAAAAAA
>NW_007379277.1:0-59931 GCF_000475195.1 Diaphorina citri | reverse complement strand
TCTTTACTTAGGGCTCAAAACCACAGTCTACAACCATCCTACCCTTTTATATTATCAAGAAAAAGAGACAATATGAAAACAATTATGTTGGCACCATATGGACCAATTTTGTCTATTAGATTAGAGGAAGGTACCAAGGATTGTAATTTAAAGCAAAAATTTGCAACCCTGACTAACGTTCGTACCTAGATTAAACTTTGTTTTTTTTTTTTTTTTTTTCAGAGGTTTGATAGAGGGAACTTTAACATCTAAGGTAGTGAGGTCTTATCGTCTCGAAATTGAAGAGAGAAGAATGACAGGATAGGATAGGAGGATAGCCAGCTGCTCCAAGAACGAATTTTTCTTCTGAGAAAAATTTGCCCAGGGTGGGAATCGAACCCACGACCTAGGAGGTGCAGAGTGCTAGTACAACGCGCTAATGGCTGGCCCTTACGACGATACAGAGTGTAAATAATGTGGGGAATCGAACCCACGACCTAGGAGGTGCAGAGTGCTAGTACAACGCGCTAACGGCTGGCCCTTACGACGATACAGAGTGTAAATAATGTGTATACCTACCTAAAACTACCTAAGACCTGAGTAAACAGTGTAAGCAATGGGTGCATTTTACTAAACTTTAATAATTGGAGATTTTACGGTCGACATCGTCCATTACCACACTTTTTCCAATGTAAAAAAAAAAAAAATCGAAACTTAGATTACATACCTATTTACCTACATCTTCGGTTAAAGTTTGGTGAATGGTGATACGCACTATGTACCTTTATGTTTGTTAGAGGACGACAATAAAAATCCCATGTAATTTCAATCGTCCTCAGGGTATTTTTTTTAATGGTGGGATTTATAGCAAAATTCCCACAAAAATCTCGTCCTCAACACGCTCCCCTGTGCCAGATCCCTTTTCCTCACCCTTTTCCGATTTGATTTTTTATTTTTTTTCCCCACGAAGAAGAGTTTTGAGGAAGTACCATAACAGATGATCCAGGCGGTATGAGGGAGTGGACTATTGTAATAAGTGTACCACTTGTATTAAGTGCAGCCTATTTTTACATGTCCATTTTCTCTCATGGAGGCATCTTGTAAATTTTTCGTTAACTCCTCAGGGCTGAGGACAGTTTCGGATCAAATGGCAAGCTCCCGCCCAAAGGCAAGGAGCTTAAGGAGTTTTCAAGCTAAGGGCCCGATCATCATCATCATCATTCATAATGTTCAGTATGATAGTCTTGGATTGAGCATTTTAAGTGGTGAAATCCATGGGAAGTATAATAGTATATCTATCTATTTTCTAAAGGGAATAGACTGGAGAGACAGAAGGTTTATATTCAAACTATATAAAGATCAACTAACAGAAATAGATATAAATGGATCAAATTTCATACCTAATATGGTTTTCGTCAGAGCAGAGAGAGGAATGAGCGTGATTTCGACTGCAAATACACTGTCTGATAAAGTAGATGTGTTGGAAATAAACACCTCATGAGACGTATCATATTTGCTTTCCATTGAGTGTCTGTTGGAATGATTTGCAAGGTTCCGAGTCAGTTTACTGATATATTTTGCCTGGATCCCATATGCATCTAACAGGCCGTGTTTACACTGTTAATATAGTCTAAAGGCGCGTTTACACTATAGTTTGACCTAGTAGGTACATATCGACGATCGATGTCGAATCATGAGACGTATCATATTTGCTTTCCATTGAGTGTCTGTTGGAATGATTTGCAAGGTTCCGAGTCAGCTTACTGATAGATCTCACATTTCAGGTCCAAATGGGATTTGTTTACTCTTTTTTTCATCCTGAAAATTTTAAGCTTAGTTGATGATGGTTAAGGGTAAAAACGTTCAGAGAGTGTCAATTGTCAGAGCATTTAATCTGCTGTAGATTGTAATAAAGCTCTGATGCTTACAATTACAAAGCTCCAATGCTTTCTGAATGTATTATACTCTAAGGCTAAAAACAGAGTGGAGGGCATAGCACATAGAGCATCAAACACATACTTAAAGGTCAGTGACAATAGAGGTTTAGAGGGAAGCAACAAATTCAAACCACATAAAGTTGATAGCAAAAAACTCTGTGCTCTCAGCTTGGATCTGTGTTTAGTCTATGGCTTCTTACCCATGATTTGTCATGACATAGGCTTATTCTAAAGATGGGATTTGTTTACTCTTTTTTTCATCCTGAGAATTTTAAGCTTAGTTGATGATGGTTAAGGGTAAAAACGTTCAGAGAGTGTCAATTGTCAGAGCATTTAATCTGCCGTAGATTGTAATAAAGCTCTGATGCTTACAATTACAAAGCTCCAATGCTCTCTGAATGTATTATACCCTAAGGCTAAAAACAGAGTGGAGGGCATAGCACATAGAGCATCAAACACATTACTTAAAGGACAATAGAGGTTTAGACTTTTAGAGGGTAGCAACAAATTCAAACCACATAAAGCTGATAGCAAAAAACTCTTTGCTCTCAGCTTGGATCTGTGTTTAGTCTATGGCTTCTTACCCATGATTTATCATGACATAGGCTTATTCTTAAATAGGGCCCCAATTAGTTTAACTATGTAATGACTGGACTAGAAGAGGCTCGTAGGCAGTCCAGAAAACCCCAACAGAAGCCAGCAGCTTTACCAATACTTGTCTGTCTCAAATCAACCATAGCGGAAAACAAATAAACCATGTTGTTAAACACAAGCAAAAAATGAACCTTCAAGCTAGTCAACTTGGTTATACAATTTAGTGACCCATAACTCACATAGATAAACAGATCTTATGGGCCTCATTGAGCCAAAAATCTTTTTTTTTTTCCTCTGTAATGTGTGGAACAAGTTTGCCAGATTTAATCAAAATTGAACTAGTTGTTCCAGAGTCATGAAACAAACAAACATACAGAGGTAACTCACTTCCTTTGTTCAAAAAGACAATAGGAAAGGATAAAATCCGCCCCGGGTGGGAATCGAACCTGCGGCCTAGCGCTTACAAGGCAGACGCACTACCAACTAAGCTAACTAGGCTGGCTGACATAGGCTTATTCTAAAGCTAGGGCCCCAATTAGTTTAACTATGTAATGACTGGACTAGAAGAGGCTTGTAGGCAGTCCAGAAAACCCCAACAGAAGCCAGCAGCTTTACCAATCCTTGTTTGTCTCAAATCAACCATAGCGGAAAACAAATAAACCATGTTGTTAAACACAAGCAAAAAATGAACCTTCAAGCTAGTCAACTTGGACAATTTAGTGACCCACAACTCACATAGATAAACAGATCTTATGGGCCTCATTGAGCCAAAAATCTTCTTCTTCTTTTTTTTTTCCCTCTGTAATGTGTGGAACAAGTTTGCCAGATTTAATCAAAATTGAACTAGTTGTTCCAGAGTCATGAAACAAACAAACAAACATACAGAGGTAACTCACTTCCTTTGTTCAAAAAGACAATAGGAAGACAATTTAAAAACATGTCTAGGATTTTGAGATTGATACAAAATTGTGTTTTGAAGTACCTACTTACTTAAACCAAGTGAATAACCATGTATAACATAAAACAACACACTTCCTTTGTTCAAAAAGACAATAGGAAGACAATTTAAAAACATGTCTAGGATTTTGAGATTGATACAAAATTGTGTTTTGAAGTAGGTACCTAAGTACTTACTTAAACCAAGTGAATAACCATGTATAACATAAAACAAAGCTATTTACTTAGAATTCCAGTCTTCTCCATTATAAAGAGGAAATTGAAGTCATGTCAGAGGAGACATTTCCTTGATACATTTACCTACCTAGAAACCTATCCAATATAGTCTAATTTCTAGGTATGTCTAAGTAGAAGTGTAAAAAAAGTGTTCCACCACCATTTTTATTTTGTAGCAATGAAACAACTGCTACATTAGACTCATGTGGTCTGTGTCATAGCATGTGTATCCCATAGTATGTCCCTCATCAGATGGGTGAGAAGAGACACATTACCTACTTCCCTTTTAAGTGCTGGGTCAACACGAGAGCACCAGAAAGTAACCTGCTCAAGTATTTTCGATGGACATATTTATGAGTGCAAGTATTTTGTCATTGGTGGGGTTCGAACCCAGGACCTTCTGTATGGCAAGCAAGTTGCTGGGGTTAAGCAACTTTTCAGTCCTGAGAAGATCCCAGGTAACAAGGTCTCTAATAGAACAATCTCGACATGTCACACTTGATTAGACATCCTAGGCAAAGTTGCAAAACATCATAATCATTCTATAGGTGTTTTGGACAATAGGTAATATGGTTTATATTATAATATTATGTACTATCAAATACATAGACCATTTCCTCTGCCAGATATAATAGTAAAGTGGGGTAACAAGTAACATTGGATTCAGACACATATTTTTTTTTTTTTTTAAGATATTTGATTGAGGAAACTTTAACAACAAAGGTCTTGTTGTCCTGAAGAGATGAGGACAGGCTGGACAGGATAGGAGAAAGCCAGCTGTTTCAAGGACGAACTTTATTTGTTTAGGACAAAGTTCTCTCTGGGCAGGAATCAAACCCACAATCTAGTATTTACAAGGCAGGCATGCTACCCTCTAAATTAAGCATTTTTCCCTCAAGGCTTATTGTGAACACAATTAAGCATACTTACTTCAATGTTAATTTTATTGGGAATAGTTCAATAGATTTTTTTTTTTTCAGTACCTACCTAAGTACTCATTGTTGCTATGAAGTCTCAACAATTTCTTAAATATTTTCTATGCTGGGTCAAATTAGTTTAATACCCAATTACTTAAGTATGTCACTCACTAGAGCTTACAAGGTTACAACATAATTATTTACCCAAGTACCTAAATTACATACCTATACTTTGTGTTTTGAATAAGTAGTTCCATAGACCTTCCCTCTGTGACCCAGCAGTCCCAACACTAATAACTGGGGCCACAGTCTGAGTTTGTACTTAGTTAGGTAAATAGGACACTTCTTCCATCATACTGTTTTGAGGCAATGCTCCCATGGTCGAAGTTGCATTGCCTCTTTGATAGAGTAAAAAAATTGGACTGATTGCAATACTTTCATTACTAGTATAGCTTGCTATACTGTAGTAATAGAAAGTAAAAATTTACAATCAAATCAAACAGATTGGTTAATCCCAAAGTTGAACCTTAATTTTATTGGGGATAGTTCAATAGATTTTTTTTTTTTTTTTTTTTTCAGTACCTACTTTACCTAAGTACTCATTGTTGCTATGAAGTCTCAACAATTTTTTAAATACTTTCTACACTGGATCAAATTAGTTTAATACCCAATTACTTAAGTATGTCACTCACTAGAGCTTACAAGGTTACAACATAATTATTTACTCAAGTACCTAAATTACATACCTATACTTTGTGTTTTGAATAAGTAGTTCCGTAGACCTTCCCTCTGTGACCCAGCAGTCTCAACACTAATAACGGGGGCCACAGTCTGAGTTTGTACTTAGTTAGGTAAATAGGACACTTCTTCCATCATACTGTTTTGAGGCAATGCTCCCATGGTCGAAGCTGCATTGCCTCTTTGATAGAGTAAAAAAATTGGACTGATTGCAATACTTTCATTACTAGTATAGCTCGCTATACTGTAGTAATAGAAAGTAAAAATTTACAATCAAATCAAACAGATTGGTTAATCCCAAAGTTGAACTAAGTTTAAACTTCGAACTTGGATTGTGGTTGAAGCCCTAGATTCGTATAAGCGTAACCTAAGCCTCAGAGTGAGCTAAGTTTAAACTTCGAACTTGGATTGTGGTTGAAGCCCTAGATTCGTATAAGCGTAACCTAAGCCTCAGAGTGAGCTTTTTGTGTACTGTCCAGGTCCAAATAATGTGAGCCAAAGATACACAGTGACTCAAGTCACCCCACGGTACAGTACAATGAGTAAAGTGTTCTTCCTATTGAATTGAAGTTTTTATTATCAAGGCATCAAGGTGTGTCATTTAGTCTAGCATTAGAGTGCTGGGTTGTGGTACCAATAAATTGTGCCAGCAATGAGCAACATAAAAAAAAAAGTGTTGCATCAATAGATTTGAGTCTTGTTGTCTGTGTCTTACTGTCATAGTATGCCCATATTGTATGACATTGCCCACTGTCGTAGTATGCCCAAATGCCCATCGACTTGTGGTCCTAACAAATTTTGCCAGCAAATGAGCATCTTTTTATATTCTTTTCCTTCTCCTCCTTCTTTGAAGTTCGAAGTTTTTATTTTTATTATGTATTATAGGTTTCACTTAGGCAATAAAATAAATTTTGATTGTATTTTTTAATAGCTAGTACTTAAAGGAAGGGTCCGCCCATCTATTGATGTAAAAAAAAAGACAGGAGGGCGTGGGTTCAATCCCAGCCGAGGTATGGAATTTTATCCTCAATATAATTTGAGAATTTGACCACAATAATTGTAGTAGCCCACTGCGGGAGTAAAGGGACTTTTCAGTCCTATTCGAGCAGTATAAATAAGCACTAGGTATTATAACATAGTGTATAAGTAAATTCCACAGTAATATACTTATTTGAATTTCATACTTATTGAAAATTGACCAAGTGATGTGACTACCAGGGATCAGGGATCTTAGTTTGGAAGATAGCAAGCACGCCTGCCTTGTAAGCCTTAGGTTACGGGTTCGATTCCCGCCCGGGACGAACTTTATCCTAAACAGATAAGGTTCGTTCTCGGAAAGGCTGGCTTTCTCCTATCCTGTCCTTCTCTCTTCCCTTTGGGGGGGATAAGACCTCCGTAGTTACGTTTCCTCCTATCAAACCTCTTCAGGAGGGGGGAAAATCTGTACCTTTAAGGGAAAATCCCATGTTACTTTTTTTAAGGTTTGACAGAGGGAACTGTAACTGCTAAGGTCATATCGTCCCAAAAGCGAAGAGAGAAGGAAGACAGGATAGGAGAAAGCCAGCTGTTCCGAGAATGAACATTATCCTGATTATCCCATCAGGATAAAATCCGTCCCGGGCGGGGATCGAACCCGCGGCCTAGCGCTTACAAGGTAGATGCGCTACTAACCAAGCTAACTAGGCTGGCAATCCTAAGGGGAAACTACGGAATAATCGTAAGTTAGTTTGTTTGTTAGTTTTTTTTTTCTTTGAAATTCACTTGACGAACATTATCCCATCAGGATAAAATCCGTCCCGGGCGGGAATCGAACCCGCGGCCTAGCGCTTACAAGGAAGACGCGCTACTAACCAAGCTAACTAGGCTGGCAGTCCTAAGGGGAAACTACGGAATAATCGTATGTTTGTTTGTTTGTTAGTTTTTTTTCTTTTTCTTTGAAATTCACTTTGTTTGTTATGTTATGTTTACGCCACTATTGATGTGCAGATGTTACCTATGTATTTATGCAGCTTATACATAGTGGTTCTGATGGTAATCAATGGTATGATGACGTCATTGTTTAATATCCATAGAGAATATCGGAAATGTAAATTATAAATTCTTTATCATCAGTATCATACATTAATACTTTATTTACCTTATACCATTGAGAAATTGTGTATAATGTACTTACCCAATAGAGTAACATACCTCCTCGGTGGTGTAGTGGTCAAGGCGCTCGCCTGGTAAACAGGAGGGCGTGGGTTCAATCCCAGCCGAGGTATGGAATTGTATCTTCAATATAATTTGAGAATTTGACCACAATAATTGTAGTAGTCTACTGCTGGAGTAAAGGGACTTTTCAGTCCTATGCGAGCAGTATAAATAAGCACTATTAACTATTATTATTTATTACCTTTAAGGGAAAATCCCATGTTACTTTTGAGACAAACATTGGAACTTTATTTTTCTAAGTGGTCAAGGCACAAATGACACATTCAGCTAGCAGTTTATTTATCACCCAGTCTGATTGATTCGAGAGGTGCCCCACTTCTCAATGTAATTATAACAGCACCGTATCCAATGTAAACTGATGCTCAATGAAAATCTATTTACGTTTGTCATTAGCCTGATGAGAAACGTCAATTCAACGTAAGGTAACTAACTTCAAGGATTTATGATTATTATGAGGTGATCATTTATTTCATTTTCTTTTTGAAATAAACATTAGAAGGGACACTTCAGTCCAATTCATTCATTTTTGAAGAAACGTTGATCTGAGTTTGAATCTCAGTTTATTTTTTATTGGAACTAATATATATAATTGTAGATCTGTCAAGAGACAGGTTTCAGCAAAACTTTTTCCAGCTTCCTCGGTCTTGGGCATCATTCTTCATTTGTTCATAAGTCCTTCGTCTTAAGATGTCGTCTCTCTCTTTCTCTCTCTCTTTCTCTCTCTCTCTCTCTCTCTCTCTCTCTCTCTCTCTCTCTCTCTCTCTCTCTCTCTCTCTCTCTCTCTCTCTCGCCCATCATGTACACGAGTTTGTGGTCCGAATTTACCTCGGCCATTTAATCAAAATTGAGTGAGTGAGAGAGAGAGAGACAAAGGGAGAGAGAGAGAGAGGGAGGGTGGGGAGAGAAAGAGAGAAGAAATGGAAATATGTACCTATCGTGAAAATTATCTAGAGGTGAAGAGAAAAAGGAATAGACGCATAGAATGTGAGGGGAAGAAAGGGGGGGGGGAAGGAGGAAAAATAGAGAGAGAATGGCAAATCTGGAGACGATAGGAAAAGAAGAGAAGAAGACTAAGAAGAAGGGAAGGGAGGTAATGGGAATGGAGTCTTTGTAAATATGGAGCCAGTAGGGAAAGAGGAGGAAGAAGAAACAGGTAAAACCTGAGACGGCAGAGAAGATTTAGATGGGTGGGGAGAGAAAGAGAGAGGAAATGGAAATATGTACCTATCGTGAAAATTACCTAGAGGTGAAGAGAAAAAGGAATAGACGCATAGAATGTGAGGGGACGAAAGGGGGGGGAGAAGGAGGAGAAATAGAGAGAGAATGGCAAATCTGGAGACGACAGGAAAAGAAGAGAAGAAGACTAAGAAGAAGGGAAGGGAGGTAGGAATGGAGTCTTTGTAAATATGGAGCCAGTAGGGAAAGAGGAGAAAGAAGAAACAGGTAAAACCTGAGACGGCAGGGAGAGTTTGAAAATTTCTCAGTTCCAACTACCAAAAAATGGGGACTGACAGTCAAGTGGTTCGCAAAAAATTGGTTCTGTTACTAATGGTCCGCCTCTTCAAAATTTTTAAGAACTCCCAAGCTGCATAACTCCGTACACAAAAAGCCCAATATGAGGCTTAGGTGGAGCAAGAACAACTTTAAAAGATGGGTTAAGCTTATACGAATCTACGAACTCCTGAGCTAGAGGTCCAAGCTACGAATAATATGAATCTAGGAACTCCTGGTCTAGAGGCCCCCTTTCGTCTCCCCCTCTGGTTGAAATTCTCACCACACCACTGACCGAACTCATAACGTACGCTTGGACAATGGCATACTAAATGGAATATTAAACACTCCACTACAGCAACTCCACATACAAGTACACGCCCACTTTATGAACAATGTGTTCACGATCATAGTATGGAGAAGAAGAGAAGTTGGAATCTGTTTTCTGTTTCGAACTGTAGATCAGAGAATGCAGAGATTGTTTGGAAATTTATAATGACGAGAGATTGGGAGGTTTGGACATTTATTATAATAATTTTTAGGTATTTGATCTAATTACTTCAGAATATTTCATAGAAATAATAATTGGAATAGCTAATCATATGCGTATGATTCCAAGTACAGATTCCGGGCCAAGGATATTCATGTAAAACAGATGGGAGTTGAGAAGTGAACGTTCGATGTTTCCAAAATGGACTGTCCATTTCCTTTTTATTCGCGCTAGGCCGCTGAATGAACCTTCAAGCTAGTCAACTTGGTTATACAATTTAGTGACCCATAACTCACATAGATAAACAGATCTTATGGGCCTCATTGAGCCCAAAATCTTTTTTTCTTTTTTTCCCCTTTGTAATATGTGGAACAAGTTTGTTACTTAGATTTAATCAAAATTGAACTAATTGTTCCAGAGTCATGAAATAAACAAACATACAGAGGTAACTCACTTCCTTTGTTCAAAAAGACAATAGGAAGACAATTTAAAAACATGTCTAGGATTTTGAGATTGATACAAAATTGTGTTTTGAAGTACCTACTTACTTAAACCAAGTGAATAACCATGTATAACATAGAACAACACTATTTACTTAGAATTCCAGTCTACTCCATTTGAAAGAGGAAATTAAAGTCATGTCAGAAGAGACATTTCCTTGATACATTTACCTACCTAGATAGGTACCTATCCATTATAGTCCAATTTCTAGGTATGTAAGTATAGAAGTGTAAAAAAAAGTGTTTCACCACCATTTTCATTTTGTAGCAATGAAACAACTGCTACATTAGACTCATGTGGTCTGTGTCATAGCATGTGTATCCCATAGTATGTCCCTCATCAGATGGGTGAGAAGAGACACATTACCTACTTCCCTTTTAAGTGCTGGGTCAACACAAGAGCACCAGAAAGTAACCTTTTCAAGTATTTTTGATGGACATATTTATGAGTGCAAGTATTTTGTCATTGGTGGGGTTCGTGTCCCTCATCAGATGGGTGAGAAGAGACACATTACCTACTTCCCTTTTAAGTGCTGGGTCAACACGAGAGCACCAGAAAGTAACCTGTTCAAGTATTTTTGATAGACATATTTATGAGTGCAAGTATTTTGTCATTGGCGGGGTTCAAATACAACCTTCTGTATGGCAAGCAAGTTGCTGGGGTTAAGCAACTTTTCAGTCCTGAAAAGATCCCAGGTAACAAGGTCTCTAATAGAACAATCACAACATGTCACACTTGATTAGACATCCTAGGCAAAGTTGCAAAACATCATAATCATTCTATAGGTGTTTAGGACAATAGGTAATATGGTTTATATTATGCCTTCTGTATGGCAAGCAAGTTGCTGGGGTTAAGCAACTTTTCAGTCCTGAGAAGATCCCAGGTAACAAGGTCTCTAATAGAACAATCACGACATGTCACACTTGATTAGACATCCTAGGCAAAGTTGCAAAACATCATAATCATTCTATAGGTGTTTAGGACAATAGGTAATATGGTTTATATTATGTACTATCAAATACATAGACCATTTCCTCTGCCAGATATAATAGTAAAGTGGGGTAACAAGTAACATTGGATTCAGACACAGATTTTTTTTTTTTAAAGATATTTGATTGAGGAAACTTTAACAACAAAGGTCTTGTTGTCCTGAAGAGATGAGGACAGGCTGGACAGGATAGGAGAAAGCCAGCTGTTTTGAGGACGAACTTTATTTGTTTAGAACAAAGTTCTCTCTGGGCAGGAATCAAACCCACAATCTAGTATTTACAAGGCAGGCATGCTACCCTCCAAATTAAGCATTTTTCCCTCAAGGCTTATTGTGAACACAATTAAGCATACTTCAATGTTAATTTTATTGGGGATAGTTCAATAGATTTTTTTTTCAGGAGGTACCTAAGTACTCATTGTTGCTATGAAGTCTCAACAATTTCTTAAATACTTTCTACGCTGGGTCAAATTAGTTTAATACCCAATTACTTAAGTATGTCACTCACTAGAGCTTACAAGGTTACAACATAGGTAATTATTTACTCAAGTACCTAATTTACATACCTATACTTTGTGTTTTGAATAAGTAGTTCCGTAGACCTTCCCTCTGTGACCCAGTAGTCCCAACACTAATAACTGGGGCCACAGTCCGAGTTTGTACTTAGTTAGGTGAATAGAGTCTAGAAAGCTCAATATCTCCTGGAGGTCGTCTTCCTCCATAGGGTCTTACCTAAATCACAGCCTAACTATTTTTACAAATAAATCAGGTCTAGAAAGCTCAATATCTCCTGGAGGTCGTCTTCCTCCATAGGGTCTTACCTAAATCACAGCCTAACTATTTTTACAAATAAATCATAGAATAAATACTTAAGAACATGAACTATGTAATCAGCAGTGTTCATTTTGTGTTTGGGGAAAATAGATGGTTTCAGATCTTCCTAATATTGCTCGGTTTGATCCGGATGTTAGATTACCTGGTTTTCCCATGGGATGATACGCCAGTCAACCCCATTTCCTGTTTCTTTATAGACAATTACTGCCTGTCCTGTTTCTTCCAGAATGGAGAATAGAATGGACTAAAAAAATCTGAAAAAGACACCACAAGACTGTTTTGAGGCAATGCTCCCATGGTCGAAGCTGCATTGCCTCTTTGATAGAGTAAAAAAATTGGACTGATTGCAATACTTTCATTAGGTACTAGTATAGCTCACTATACTGTAGTAATAGAAAGTAAAAATTTACAATCAAATCAAACAGATTGGTTATTCCCAAAGTTGAACTAAGTAAGTTTAAACTTCGAACTTGGATTGTGGTTGAAGCCCTAGATTCGTATAAGCGTAACCTAAGCCTCAGAGTGAACAATATTTCAAAATTTAAATTTCGCGGGCTTGATTTGTAAACAGAACAAAGCGCTCGTGGTGCTAAAATGATGAACTAACAAACGTCCCCGAGATAATACAGGGTGTAAAAGAAAAATTAGTAATTTTGGTTTTTAATTTTTTCTTCCTGAGAAGAAAATCTATACCTATCTTTCATGCTAAACGGAGTATGTATGAAAATAAAGTTTCTACGATTCGCTTTCCCTTATTTCTGTAAGCTTTACCTGGATTTCCATCTTAATCCGATTTTGAAATAATGGGTAAAAGTTTTTTGAATGTTCATTGCACCTGAAAAATCCTGGAGGACAGATAAGAGTGGATTTTATAGATTTTTCTTTAAAAAGTGCAGCCGTGACCAACTGGGGCCTATTCCACGAATTCCTCACTTTTGTCGATGTGTTTTGTTTTTAAAAACATTTTTTGACCTTTCTTAGGGGTAAAAGTTTTTTGAATGTTCATTGCACCTGAAAAATCCTGGAGGACAGATAAGAGTGGATTTTATAGATTTTTCTTTAAAAAGTGGAGCCGTGACCAACTGGGGCCTATTCCTCGAATTCCTCACTTTTGTCGATGTGTTTTGTTTTATTGTTTTTAAAAACATTTGACCTTTCTTAGAAAAAAAAAATGCGATTGGACCTCTGGAGCGTGACTTGTAGACCGCATTTTATTTGCTATCTCGTTTTACTTTATTCTTTCCTATCGGGCCCTTGAAAAAATGAAATAACAAAGAAGAGTGCCATTTTCATATTACCATACATCTCATTAGTTCATGAGAAGTACCAGTCTTTAGCAAAGGCTGCAGAGGAGTTCAAATTCTATCTTGAGGAATATGCTGGTGTGAAAGGACAATATCCACCAACAAAGAGACAGTTGAATAAGAAAAGCATTTATATTTGCACTATAGAAAAAGGTTCTAAACTGATTGGGAGTTTGATACAAGAAAATAGAATTGATGAAATAGGTCTCATTGTGATAGATGAGTTCCATATGTTAAATGAACCACAGAGAGGTCCAATACTAGAATGTGTTGTATCCAAAGTGCTGTACCTGAAAAAGAGCATTCAAATATTTGCTATGAGTGCTACAATAGGGAACATCAATGCTCTATCTACTTTCATAGAAGGTATTACATATGTAGAAAACTCAAGACCTACAAAACACTCTGAATATGTCACTGTAGATAAAAGAGTGTTTCAATCATTTGATGGAAAATCTCTTACTGAAATTTATGCTGACAATCTAGGTGAATCTAATAGGGAAATATTTAATGCCTGTGTTAAATGTAGAAAACTCAAGACCTACAAAACACTCTGAATATGTCACTGTAGATAAAAGAGTGTTTCAATCGTTTGATGGAAAATCTCTTACTCAAATTTATGCTGACAATCTAGGTGAATCTAATAGGGAAATATTTAATGCCTGTGTTAAGCACGGGCCTGATGCTGTATTGCATCTAGTGCAAGGAAATCTGATGGTGCTTATATTCTGTTCATCAAAGATGGCATGCTCCAACTTGGCACAAAGATTACAGTTTGACAGGTTCCGGGCCTGATGCTGTATTGCATCTAGTGCAAGGAAATCTGATGGTGCTTATATTCTGTTCATCAAAGATAGCATGCTCCAACTTGGCATTAAGGTTACAGTTTGACAGGTTTCCTGGTACTAAAGAATATAAGAAGCAAGAGAAGGAAGACTTGATTGAAGCTTTAAAAGAAGAAAATGATGGCAAATTGAGTACGAATCTTGAAGAGTGCATCTTGTATGGTGTAGCTTATCATCATGCCGATCTTACTGCAGGAGAGAGGAGACTGATAGAGGAAGCATACCTGGCTGGAACCCTGCAGATCATCTGCTGCACGTCTACATTAGCAGCTGGTGTTAATCTACCTGCCCAACGAGTCATCATACGTGACTCTTATGTAGGAAGAGATTTCATCTCCCTCAACATGTACAAGCAAATGGTAGGACGTGCAGGAAGGACAGGGCTGCAGGAGAGTGGGGAGAGTATTATGTTGTGTAAAACCATGCAAGATTTCCTCAGGTTCAGCTCTATGATGAATGCCGGTCCCGAACCTATTTCTAGTCACATGGATCCGCCTACACTAGTAGATCTAATACTCGAGGTAGTTGCTGCCAATTTGTGTTCAAGCTTGGAAGATGTGAAGACGTTGATCAAACACACACTGTTCTATCAACTGAAAAGTCCGGAAGATCAGCAGACCTTCCTAGAGACGACTTTATCCGAGATAGTCGCTAGTTTGTTGGCCTCGAAAGGTACGATGCTCACGATGAACGAGGCTGGTCACCTGTCATTAACCTCGATAGCCAAGGCGGCTGTACAGGCAGGTCTCAGCCATGACGTCTGCTTGATCATCTACTCGGATCTTCTTCACAACAAGCTGAATTTCTGTCTCCTCAACAGTCTCCACATGTTGTTCCTTGTTATTCCGCTGGAGTATCGTATTCCTAGCGATGGCATTCTTCTCTCGCGTAGTAAAGTGTACGACAGGTACACCAAGTTTCATCCTCAGACACTGCGGGTTGCGGAGGCGCTAGGCGTTACTGAGAATTTAGTCGCACTCAATGTCACTGGGAAACTCAAGGATGAGAAGAAGGCGCTCCTGTGTCGATTCTTCCACGCGTGTATCCTGTACGATGTACTCAACTTTGACAATCACCAGAAGGTGGCCAAGATGTACGGCATACAGAATAGTCACCTGCAGAACTTCCTCAACGTAACGTCCTACTTTGCGTCTAAAGTATATCGGTTCTGTGAGGAGCTACCAGAGTTGTGGTGTTACAAGCAGCTGTTGACTGATTTACCGCAGACCCTGATGTATTGCCGAGCGCCCAACTTAAGAGCCCTCATGGATCTCCCGGGCGTTAAGATAGGACGCGCCAGACAGCTGTTAAACGCGGGCTACTCCAGTCTAGAACTGATAGCGCGGGCTGATGCCAAAGAGATGGTGGCGAAGATACGACACCTACCATTGAGGTCTGCACGGAATCTTATTTCGGCTGCTAAACTTCATTTCATTACCAAGATGGACAAGGTGGAAGCCATGAAGAATTTGATTCAAAATCTACAGAAGAACTATGACAATATTGTGCATAATACAAAGTAAAGGTAGAAACACACTATCATGTCACGTCAGCTCATGGGGAGTCAGAAGGATGTAGTTCAAAATTTTCCCATAATATTGTAGGTAATTTCATTCATGATAATCACGTGAGCGCGCGTGATACAAAGTAAAGGTAGAAACACACTATCATGTCACGTCAGCTCATGGGGAGTCAGAAGGATGTAGTTCAAAATTTTCCCATAATATTGTCGGTAGTTTCATTCATGATAATCACGTGAGCGCGCGTGACGTGAGGGCAGTATGGCTATCATGAGCGAAATTACCAATAACCTACAGTGTGCATAATACAAAGTAAAGGTAGAAACACACTATCATGTCACGTCAGCTCATGGGGAGTCAGAAGGATGTAGTTCAAAATTTTCCCGTAATATTGTAGGTAATTTCATTCATGATAATCACGTGAGCGCGCGTGACGTGAGGGCAGTATGGCTATCATGAGCGAAATTACCAATCACCTACAATATTATGGGAAAACTTTAACAAACTTTCTGACTCCCCATGAACTCACGTGACGTAATAGTAGTGTGTTTCTACCTGAACACTTGTGATCAATTTAGTGAAATACTTCTCATTCCAAACTTCAGCGAAAATTGCACGTTTTTTTTTCTTTTTTACTTTCTTTTTTTTCGCGTGTAGTGATAAGTCCGGAGTAAAAAGTCTTCATGTAACAGCACTTCTTTCTCATACAATAGGAACCTATTCTTGAAAACTTTCACGCCCAGAGGGTGAAAAATCAAATTATTAGGTTCCTATGAAATAAATTAGATTACACTTAACATGTGATCATGTTGGTGAGTTTGTTTCAAATCTCTCATAAAAATCTAGTCAAATCCACAAAATGTATTAAATGAAGGCTCTGTAAGTCTGTATGTAATCTTTAGTATTCACGCCCAGAGGCTGAAAAATCAAATTATTAGGTTCCTATGAAATAAATTAGATTACACTTACTTAAGTAACATGTGATCATGTTGGTGAGTTTGTTTCAAAACTCTCATAAAATCTAGTCAAATCCACAAAATGTATTAAATGAAGGCTCTGTAAGTCTGTATGTAATCTTTAGTACTTAAGTACATAATTTGTGGGGAAATATTATGTTTTCGGTTTTCATACTTCGGTATTTCCGGGTTTCTTCATAGAGAATAAAGAGAAATTATCTACAAGTTCAAAAAAATCTTGATTTTTGATAGAGGAATCTATTTGTGGGGAAATATTATGTTTTCGGTTTTCATACTTCGGTATTTCCGGGTTTCTTCATAGAGAAATTATCTACAAGTTCAAAAAAAAATCTTGATTTTTGATAGAGGAATCTGGGGGAAAAAAATTGAAAATGAAAAACTGCAGACTTGTGATAAAGTATAAACATTTTGTTAAAGTATTTTTAATCATAGAAATGTCCACAAATACACAATTTGTATGTACTTCTGTATAGGGGTATAGGTATTTGAAAGAAACAAATTTACTCTTTTTTTTATCAATAATAAAATTTGCACAGAGGGTTTTTAAGTATATCTTAATTATTATAATATAAATTAACACAGAAATTACAACTTTTTTTTTTATATAGCCAGTGTCAAAATTGTAGTTTTTAAAAGATAAAAGAAAAAACAAAAGAATAATAAAATTTGCACAGAGGGTTTTTAAGTATATCTTAATTATTATAATATAAATTAACACAGAAATTACAACTTTTTTTTTTATAGCCAGTGTCAAAATTGTAGTTTTTAAAAGATAAAAGAAAAAACAAAAAGGTTGATTAAAAAAATACCATTTGTATAGGGTGGGTTGGGGTAATTATGATCCAAAAATTAATCTTTCGCCATAACTTTTTTCTTGTTCTCCTGGGAATCAGTAAGTGAGTAGTTACTCATAGACATTAGTATTGTTTCAGTTAAGTCTCATTTCAACAACAGAAACAGTAAAAAAAAAATTAAAGCAGAAATTCGTGGATCATAATTGCCCCATGATTTGGGGCAATAATGACCCACCCATTTATTCTAAGGGTTTAAGCCCCTAAATTTAGGGACTTAGAGGCCACAATAGATTAGAAGGTTAAAACCTATATTTGGCCTAAATTTCCTTTCTTTAGAAGCTCTCACTAAGTTTTAACAGAGAGCTATATGGGTGGATCAAAAGGCCTAAATTTCCTTTCTTTAGAAGCTCTCACTAAGTTTTAACAGAGAGCTATATGGGTGGATCAAAATTACCCCAGGAGAAATCCACCTTCTTTTGAAGAGGTTTAGAACTTGATTGAAAAAGACATGAAAGAAATATCCGAAAGCTGTGGAATCTTCATTTTCAAGCAATTGAAGTTAAGAGATTGTCGTTCTTTAAAATATCTGTTTAACTGATTCTCCAGGAATAGTCTAAGTGGGCTAAATTTGGGTGGATCATAATTACAGGGTGTTTGCAGTCAGCCAATATACAGGGGGACTCAAATTTTAGACAACTTTAAGGCCCGTTCCCACTTGTCTTGAGTTTCATCCTTTTTTTTTTTCGAATGTCCTGTAGGTAATGTATTTTAAATGAGTGTTCCCACTTACGCACTACACTTTTTTTTCGAACACGTGGGAACGGGCCTTTAGGAACTTGGATGTCATAAATTTCCTTCAATTTCAATAAAACATTCCCACTTAAGTCGATTACTCTAAACAACAATACTTTTAGGTTTCAAATTTCGATTAATTTTATAAGCGAAATCCACCTTCTTTTGAAGAGGTTTAGAACTTGATTGAAAAAGACATGAAAGAAATATCCGAAAGCTGTGGAATCTTCAAGCAATTGAAGTTAAGAGATTGTCGTTCTTTAAAATATCTGTTTAACCGATTCTCCAGGAATAGTCTAAGTGGGCTAAATTTGGGTGGATCATAATTACAGGGTGTTCGCAGTCAGCCAATATACAGGGGGACTCAAATTTTAGACAACTTTAAGGCCCGTTCCCACTTGTCTTGAGTTTCATCCATTTTTTTTTTTTTTTTTGAGGACATGTCCGCCGAAAAGCGGACGTCTGGTAAGCCTACCGGGTTCGAATCCCACCATCAACAAAAAAATCGATATATCGAAATGTGCGATTTCCATATATCGTTAAAATTTATCGATATTTACTACTCCTTAAGAAAGAGGGGAAAAATGTGTTTTCTCAATTCCTTTAGCCTTCAGATACCATTAATGGTAATGAAAGGCTAAAGAAATTGAGAAACCACATTGATCTCAGGTGGTTAAGTACAATAAATTTTTGTACAAAAAAAGTGCTCATTTATACTGCTCGCATAGGACTGAAAATTCCTTTTACTCCGGCAGTAAGCTACTACTGTTATTGTGGTCAAATTCTCAAATTATATTGATGATCAAATTCCATACCTTGCCTTTTGTTATTACTATCGTAATAATAAAGACGGACGGGCTAAAAATCAACGATAAAACTTTTTAGTCTCATTTGAAGTGACTTTTTGGCCTTATTCAAGCAGGATAAACAAGGTTATTTTCTATTCTATCTTACCTCAGTGGGGCAAAGTACAAAGGCGGCCTCCAATCATGTCACGTCAGCTCATGGGGAGTCAGAAGGATGTAGTTCAAAATTTTCCCATAATATTGTAGGTAATTTCATTCATGATAATCACATGAGCGCGCGTGACGTGAGGGCAGTATGGCTATCATGAGCGAAATTACCAATAACCTACAATATTATGGGAAAACTTTAACCAACTTTCTGACTCCCCATGAACTCACGTGACGTAATAGTAGTGTGTTTCTACCTGAACACTTGTGATCAATTTAGTGAAAAACTTCTCATTCCAAACTTCAGCGAAAATTGCACTTTTTTTTACTTTCTTTTTTTTTCGCGTGGAGTGATAAGTCCGGAGTAAAAGGTCTTCATGTAACAGCACTTCTTTCTCATACAATAGGAACCTATTCTTGAAAATATTCATTCGAAAACAAAGTGACAGCATTCTCCAAGAGCTTTTCCATTCAACCCAATCTTTTTTCAAGGGACTTTTAAAAGGAGGCGTGGGAGCTCGAAGCTTTCTTTTGACGTCACCCATTTGATTTACTCAGGCCAGTCTTTCTTTAACTCTGGATTCACTGAAAACTCTGTCGTAAAATTGGGCATAAGAAGGTGAGGAAGAGCATCCAACCCAATGTTTTTAAAGGGACTTGTACAGCTTCAAGAAGATGGAGACCAAGACAATCCAACCTTTTGACGAGACTTTATCGATTTTAAGAAGATGGAGATGAGGAGCTCGAGCTTGGAGGTGGCGGTGGAGGTAACGAGGGAAGGAGACGATTCTCGTCATCTCCATTTCCCTCATCCATAGCTGTACCATCTCCCTGGGGGTCGTAGGGTAACGTGTTTGTCTCATAGGGAAGAATATTGGCCGTGGAAGTGTATGGTATAGTCGGCTTGGCAGGTGTATCGTACGGTAATGGATTCTCCTGAGGGTTATTATCGTACGGTACGGGATTTCCAGATGAATTATTATCGTAAGGAGGATTTCCAGGTGAATTATTATCATACGGCAGGGGATTTCCTATAGATGTAGAAGAATTTCCCCGAGACGAATTATTATCGTACGGCAAGGGATTTTCCGAGTTATTATGATACGGTATATGGAAGTGTATGGTATAGTCGGCTTGGCAGGTGTATCGTACGGTAATGGATTCTCCTGAGGGTTATTATCGTACGGTACGGGATTTCCAGGTGAATTATTATCATACGGCAGGGGATTTCCTATCGATGTAGAAGAATTTCCCCGAGACGAATTATTATCGTACGGCAAGGGATTTTCCGAGTTATTATGATACGGTATATTATTTCCTGGTGAAGTATTATCGTACGGCACAGGATTTCCTTGCAAATTATTATCGTAAGGCACAGAATTTCCCGAATTATTATCGTACGGTACGGTTTTTCCAGGTGAGTTATCATTGTACGGCAGGGGATTTACAGGTGAATTATTATCGTACGGAGGATTTCCAGGTGGATTATTATCGTACGGCACAGTATTTCCCTGTGAATTATTATCGTACGGTAAAGGATTCCCCTGAGAATTATTATCGTACGGCACAGGTTACAGGTGAATTATTATCGTACGGAGGATTTCCAGGTGGATTATTATCGTACGGCACAGTATTTCCCTGTGAATTATTATCGTACGGAGGATTTCCAGGTGGATTATTATCGTACGGCACAGTATTTCCAGAATTACTATCGTACGGCAAGGTATTTCCCTGTGAATTATTATCGTACGGCAGGGGATTTGTTGTACTTTCCCCCGGTACGGATTCGTATGGGAGAGAGCCAGTGTCGTAGGGTAGAAGGGGTGTGGGGTGAGAGGGAAGGGGTTTGAGAGAGGAGGTAGAGGGGGAGGGAAGTGTGGTCGAGGGGTAGCCGTAACGATCCATCAGGTACAGTTTGGATCTGGAAATAGAAACAAAATTATGATAATGGAGCAGTTGCATTTGAGTAAAAATTATTAATAAAAGGTCGATTCCTAACTAAAAAGTTGTAAAAAAAAAATCCAAAACCCAGGTCTAAACTCCGAAAAAGTCACTTTAAAAAGAAATGGAGCAGTTGCAATTAGGTAAAAATTGTAAATAAAAAAGCAACTAGGCTTGCACTCCGGAGGTCCTGGGTTCGATTCCCGGCGGGGCCGAAGTTTTTTCGGCTCTGTGCTTGGAGTTCGGGGTGCACTCAGGCTCGTGAGGCCAAATGATTAGCTACTTTAATCGAGTAGCGACCAGTGGCGGCATTACAAGTCAAAAGAAACGAGCGATGATAAATATGATGCTTGAGTAAATGAAAGACTTGTAATATTGTGATACCCAAAGTTGTGAAAAAGCTCTGCTTTACCACAAATATCTATTTTTTTTTGCTCTGTGCTTGGAGTTCGGGGTGCACTCAGGCTCGTGAGGCCAAATGATTAGCTACTTTAATCGAGTAGCGACCAGTGGCGGCATTATAAGTCAAAAGAAACGAGCGATGATAAATATGATGCTTGAGTAAATGAAAGACTTGTAATATTGTGATATCCAAAGTTGTGAAAAAGCTCTGCTTTACCACAAATATCTATTTTTTTTTAAAAATCTAATCTAAATCATGATTTATTTGTGGTGAAGCTGAGAGCTTCTTCACAATTTTTGTTGATATCACAGCATTACTAAGAGTCTCCTTGACTGTTTCTGACATATCTCATTTTCATTTTTCATTTTTCAAACATAGCAAAAGGTGCTCTCATTTATTTTTATATAATTACAATAAACAAGAATACAACACATTAGGTACAAACATAAGGTGGTGGTGGTGTTGATGATGATATCTATAGGTGGATCTATATTTTTTTTTACTCTGGTAATGCCACCACTGGTTATCACAAAATTTCATGATTTCATTTTTCTATTCTTTAGTACGTACTTGCCGAAGCCTTGAAAACTCTTACGTCTCCTGACATTCCTGTGCTCTCGGGAGTGTGTATTCCAATTCTCTCCCTCCATGTCCTCACCTCCCATGTCCTCACCTCCAGTACTGTCCTCATCCGCCTCCTCATCCGAAGACACGTCCGTGGCTTCCCTCTCCGTCACATCCTGGGGAAAAATAGGTTAGTCCCGTGCAGAAGGTCCCGGGTAGGGTTACCAGACAAGAAATTTCAAAAGGAGGACATTTTGGCTAAAAAAAAGGCGGACGTTTCAACCAAAAGGAAGACGCAGAAAATAATCAACACAAAAACCACCAGTAGATATGATAATGATTTTTTTTTTTTTTTTATGTAGTGTACCTACATATCTACCACCTATTTAAATATACATACTGAATGTTCGTACATTGTATATAAGGACTTAATTGCACAAAAATTGCATTTATGCTTTTTAAAAGTTCTTAACGGAAAACGATACATTACGTAATTTAGGTTTTTGAGGCCGAAACTTCAAAAAAGGCGGACATTTTGCTATATTTTAAAAAGGCAGGCAGACGGAGGACAAACGTATAAAAAGGAGGACATGTCCGCCGAAAAGCGGACGTCTGGTAAGCCTACCGGGTTCGAATCCCACCATCAACAAAAAAATCGATACCTATATCGAAATGTGCGATTTCCATATATCCTTAAAATTTATCGATATTTACCACTCCTTACGAAAGAGGGGAAAAATGTGTTTTCTCAATTCCTTTAGCCTTAAGATACCATTAATGGTAATGCAAGGCTAAAGAAATTGAGAAACCTGAGGACATGTCCGCCGAAAAGCGGACGTCTGGTAAGCCTACCGGGTTCGAATCCCACCATCAACAAAAAAATCGATATATCGAAATGTCCGATTTCCATATATCGTTAAAATTCATCGATATTTACCACTCCTTACGAAAGAGGGGAGAAATGTGTTTTCTCAATTCCTTTAGCCTTAAGATACCATTAATGGTAATGAAAGGCTAAAGAAATTGAGAAACCACATTGATCTCAGGTGGTAAAGTACAATAATTTTTTGTACAAAAAAATGAGCACCATTTATACTGCTCGCATAGGACTGAAAATTCCTTTTACTCCGGCAGTAAGCTACTACTGTTATTGTGGTCAAATTCTCAAATTATATTGATGATCAAATTCCATACCTTGCCTTTTGTTATTACTATCGTAATAATAAAGAAGGACGGGCTAAAAATCAACGATAAAACCATTTAGTCTCATTTGAAGGGACTTTTTGGCCTTATGGGGTAGGTATCTGCTGTATTGTATTGTAAAATCTGTGGGGAAGGGGCATTTGACCTAGGGAAAAATCAATCACCTCCCCTATTTTAGACCTACCTCCTTTATTTTAAGCAAAGGAAAATCCTTCAACTTGTTTCGTGAAGCGTGAGACATCGCCTCTGAAAAAAGAAAATAGAATAGAATATAACATGCTGGCATTGGACTAAAACACCTTTACTCCCGCAGTCTAACCAAGATCTTATACATATACTAGCTGAATCCCGCTAGTTCATCCCGAGGCATGGCCAAACTTGTAGAAAATAATGAAAAATACGGTCGCCCTGCGCGCTCCCTATTAGCTACATAGTTATCAAACTAAAAACATAAACGAAACTCAAAATGTTGGTCGAGAGCGGAACATTTCTCTCCCGCAGTCTCTGCACTCTGTGTATTTCTTATGGGGATTTTAGCGATCAAAAATTGATATCTCAGGATCGGTTTAGATTTTCGCAAAATCCTTTCTTACTGCACACCTAGACCATAAAAGAATATTCCTACCAAATTTCAGCTTTCTAGATGTTGTGGTTCAGGAGATAGAGCGATGTGAATGAGTGAATGGATCTTGATTTTATAATATAAGATTATTATTTATTTTTTAAAATTCTTTATTTATTTGAAGGAAAAAAAACTAAGCTTATCAAGTAGGTATGTTAGAACACATACTTTAGGCACAAGCCTGGTTTAAGGCGTCTTTTGCCACTTTAAAATTCATCACCGACTGGTTAAGAAACCAGCAACCCAGAGGTGCTGGGTTCATGTTCCGGGCAATTTTCCGTTTCTAGAAACGGTAAGGTAGCATTCTGTGGCATAGAGGTGCCTTGAAGCGAAAGCGGTTTGAAAGTCATAGGAAAAATGTTCATTTTTACAAGAGTAAAACAAGAATTATGGCAAATTTCTTCACAGTTGTTAAAATTGTCAAGTTCGAGTAAATTTTACAACTAGATATGTGACAATAGTGAGTGAGTTACGAAAACGAACTACTCAGTCAATGAGTTAGATACTAAAGCATGTAACTCTTCAACTCCCTATAAGGGAGTAAGGATCTGACTCACTGACTTAGTTCACCGAAAAGAGTAATTCTTTTTAACGACTCACTCACTCTTTCCACATCTCTACTCTTAACAGTAGCAGTCTCTATTGGGTTTACACTCTGTTATATTAGACTAGATTATTGTTTACCAATATTGTGTAAGTGTAAGATAATAAGCATTTTGTTCAGTTCAAATGTTTAAAATAAATTCTATTGATTTAAATCTTTCCTGTTGTGTATAGCCGACCTTATGGCCAGAACCACAGATTTCAAACTTCGTTCCTTCTATCCTTGAATTTTTATTCATTCAGTGGTTCAGGAGATAGAGCGATGTGAATGAGTGAATGGATCTTGATTTTATAATATAAGATTATTATTTATTTTTTAAAATTCTTTATTTATTTGAAGGAAAAAAAACTAAGCTTATCAAGTAGGTATGTTAGAACACATACTTTAGGCACAAGCCTGCTTTAAGGCGTCTTTTGCCACTTTAAAATTCATCACCGACTGGTTAAGAAACCAGCAACCCAGAGGTGCTGGGTTCGTATTCCGGGCAATTTTCCGTTTCTAGAAACGGTAAGGTAGCATTCTGTGGCATAGAGGTGCCTTGAAGCGAAAGCGGTTTGAAAGTCATAGGAAAAATGTTCATTTTTACAAGAGTAAAACAAGAATTATGGCAAATTTCTTCACAGTTGTTAAAATTGTCAAGTTCGAGTAAATTTTACAACTAGATATGTGACAATAGTGAGTGAGTTACGAAAACGAACTACTCAGTCAATGAGTTAGATACTAAAGCATGTAACTCTTCAACTCCCTATAAGGGAGTAAGGATCTGACTCACTGACTTAGTTCACCGAAAAGAGTAATTCTTTTTAACGACTCACTCACTCTTTCCACATCTCTACTCTTAACAGTAGCAGTCTCTATTGGGTTTACACTCTGTTATATTAGACTAGATTATTGTTTACCAATATTCACATCTCTACTCTTAACAGTAGCAGTCTCTATTGGGTTTACACTCTGTTATATTAGACTAGATTATTGTTTACCAATATTGTGTAAGTGTAAGATAATAAGCATTTTGTTCAGTTCAAATGTTTAAAATAAATTCTATTGATTTAAATCTTTCCTGTTGTGTATAGCCGACCTTATGGCCAGAACCACAGATTTTAAACTTCGTTCCTCCTATCCTTGAATTTTTATTCATTCGAAAACAAAGTGACAGCATTCTCCAAGAGCTTTTTTTGTTTTTTTTTTTTTTTTTTTTTTTTTTTTTTTTTTTTTTTTTTTTTAAGAGGTTTGACAGAGGGAACTTTAACTGCTATGGTCTTATCGTCCCGAAATCGAGGAGAGAAGGAAGACAGGATAGGAGAAAGCCAGCCGTTTCCGAGAACGAACATTATCCCATCAGGATAAAATCCGCCCCGGGCGGGAATCGAACCCGCGGCCTAGCGCTTACAAGGCAGACGCACTACCAACTAAGCTAACTAGGCTGGCAGTATCTAATCTAAATCATGATTTATTTGTGGTGAAGCTGAGAGCTTCTTCACAATTTCTGTTGATATCACAGCATTACTAAGAGTCTCCTTTACTGTTTCTGACATATCTATATTATTACTATCGTAATAATAAAGAAGGACGGGCTAAAAATCAACGATAAAACCTTTTAGTCTCATTTGAAGGGACTTTTTGGCCTTATTCAAGCAGGATAAACAAGGTATTTTCTATTCTATCTTACCTCAGTGGGGCAAAGTACAAAGGCGGCCTCCAGGACTTTCTTGGCGCTGTTGGATCTCTCCAGGAAATAACCATTGGCAGTTTCATTGGATTGAATAGCAGGCGGGGACCAGTTGCTATAGCTATACTGGGTGTATTGAGCGGAGGGACGCTGGAAATATAAATACATTGGATTGAATAGCAAGCGGGGACCAGTTGCTATAGCTATACTGTGTGTACCGAACGAACCTTATCTAATTAGGATAAAGTTCGTCCCGGGCGGGAATCGAACCCGCGACCTAGCACTTACAAAGCAGACGCGCTACCTTCCAAGTTAACTAGGCTGTGCAGACATTGAACACAGTAGAAAATGAAAGATTCTCTTTCAGCTAGCCTAGTTAGCTTGGTTGGTAGCGCGTCTGGCTTTAAGCGGGTTCGATTCCCCCCCGGGGCGGATTTTATCCTGAACAGACAATATTCGTTCTCAGAACGGCTGGCACTCTCCTATCCTGTCTTCCTCCGCTCTGCGATTTCGGGACGATAAGACCTTAGCAGTCAAACCTCTTGGGAAAAAATAAATATAATAATAATATAAAAAAATATATATATAGGTCCTCTTTAACACTATGGATGGACAGAAAAGGGGTAAGGTGGTGTAAGATTCCCTTTCAATACTCGCGGGACTCTTACCCTCTCCAGCTCCTTTCTCAGCCAATAGGCGGCCAGCATCCACTTCTTCTTCAAGTCGTCCTCTTTGAGCAGAAGCTCGTAGGCCAGGGGACACTTGGAGTACAAGGCCACCAAACATTTGATGCACTGGTAGGCACGCTTCTGGTAGTGGGATTTGGACTTCTGTATCGTGTCGAATAGGCCGTCCCTTTCATCATCTATGCCTTTCACTGGAAAACAGAAAACAAGAAGTGAATATACTTGTAATTTATTGTGCTCAGAATCAATTGACATCAGTCTGGCTAGGGGACTGAAACCAGAGAGGATATTAACCTGAAATTTCCCTTGCTAAAGAAATAGCCACGGTTGAATGCGAAGGGCATCCACTCGTAAATTTTTTTGTAGCAGGCACGCTTCTGGTAGTGGGATTTGGACTTCTGTATCGTGTCGAATAGGCCGTCCCTTTCATCATCTATGCCTTTCACTGGAAAACAAAAAACAAGAAGTGAATATACCTGTAATTTATTGTGCTCAGAATCAATTGACATCAGTCCGGCTAGGGGACTGAAACCAGAGAGGATACCAACCTTAAATTTCCCTTGCTAAAGAAATAGCCACGGTTGAATGCGAAGGGCATCCACTCAAATTTTTTGTAGCCAAATCCAAATTGAGGGGCTGACGAAAAATGCCGACCCCGTCTGAACACGGGAAAAGGTGAAGAAGAAGGTAATCAATTGACATACCGACTTAGGATAACGATCCGCTATTTTGGGCCAAGAGTGGAAAAAGCTCAATGGGAATTCGCGGTTCTCAGGACTTTAGATTTCACCTCAGATCATCAAGGAAAGAATATTGGTTTTCGGTTCTAAAAATGTTATTCATTTATTAACAAGCTGGGCCCGTCCCTCCGAGAATTTCTTAGCCCCTAGTTTATTCGATCGTGATTAGATAAAATCAGTACTTATGTACCTACCTAATTTAATTAATATTCAGTTTATTATCATTGTTGATTTGATTTTTTGATTTTAATTTCATGTAGGTAATGATTTAAAATCAAGACTAGAGCCCGTTCTCCCTTTATTACAAATATAATGTTTAAGTCACCCATCCATTTATTGGCCTTCCTTGGCGTAGCCTAACATAGGTAAGTAAATTATGTAGATCAAAAATGTCCTGGGGCCGGTTTCCAGAAATGTACGGTTCAGCCGCTATTCGCCCTCAAAATTGCCTCATTTTTCCTAATTTATTTGAATGTTTCACACATGGCCTTGTTAAAGCAACAATAAATGAATAAATTTTAATGTTTTAAATTATGTAGATCAAAAATGTCCTGGGGCCGGTTTCCAGAAATGTACGGTTCAGCCGCTATTCGCCCTCAAAATTGCCTCATTTTTAGTTCCTAATTTATTTGAATGTTTCACACATGGCCTTGTTAAAGCAACAATAAATGAATAAATTTTAATGTTGAACTTACTAGCCAGTAGAATGCGTTGTGTTTGCCACGAGTCCTGCATGATGAGTAAACCTAGGAGTAGGTCGAAAAAGTGTCTCAGTTCATGGCAATACGCGAACGCTATCTGTTGGAGAAGATCGGAAATGACCGTCTTGGACATTTGGGGATTCTCCCAGGACAGAAATTGGAGGAACTTGAGACAATCCTCAGATACCTGGCTGTCTTCTATCAGCTTCTTGATGTAACTGGGAACAGGAGAGGTTTTATGTTAGTCTCATTTAAATTGCATTGCCTACAAGGAAGATCACCCAAACTTTCCAGTGGGATTCGATAAATTATGTAGATCAAAAATGTCCTGGGGCCGGTTTCCAGAAATGTACGGTTCAGCCACTATTCGCCCTCAAAATTGCCTCATTTTTCCTGATTTATTTGAATGTTTCACACATGGCCTTGTTAAAGCAACAATAAATGAATAAATTTTAATGTTGAACTTACTAGCCAGTAGAATGCGTTGTGTTTGCCACGAGTCCTGCATGATGAGTAAACCTAGGAGTAGGTCGAAAAAGTGTCTCAGTTCATGGCAATACGCGAACGCTATCTGTTGGAGAAGATCGGAAATGACCGTCTTGGACATTTGGGGATTCTCCCAGGACAGAAATTGAAGGAACTTGAGACAATCCTCAGATACCTGGCTGTCTTCAATGAGCTTCTTGATGTAACTGGGAACAGGAGAGGTTTTAGTTTAGGTTAGTCTCATTTAAATTGCATTGCCGACAAGGAAACTTTGTGTCGTTCCGGAAAAAAAAAACATCGTGTCGTGTGTATTGAAAATAGGGAGCTCTCATTTAAATCACATTGCCTAGAGAGGACATTCCAGGGGGAAAAAAATCGGATGAAACTCACAAATAGGAACGGACCATTCAGCTATTTTAGCCAACCCAAATACTCATTGCCAGCCTAGTTAGCCTGGTTGGTAGCGCGTCTGCCTTGTAAGCACTAGGTCGCGGGTTCGAGCGCTAGGTCGCGAGGGCGGATTTTATCCTAAACGGATAATGTTCGTTCTCGGAACGGCTGGCTTTCTCCTATCCTGTCTTTCTTTTCTCTTCGATTTCGGGAGGACCCTAGCAGTTACCAGTTACAGTTCCCTCCATCAAACCTCTTTGAAAAAAAAAAAATGATAATAAAAAAAACTTACTGGTTTCTATTGAACAGCAAATCGCTCGTATTCACATCGAGCGGCTGAATATAAGTCATTTACCATCTTATCACTATTGTGTGACTGATGCGGGCCTATGTTACACATGGCCAGTTGTTTGATAAACATAAAATACTCGATACTGAACTGATTTCTATCGTGTGTGAATTTGATGTTCTGTCGCCACACACTCCGCTCAATGGCAAGCGGTAATTTGACACACGACTGATCTGAAATATCGAGACAAAATATGCTTTACGTTGCTCACTGGGCATGGGCACAACTGTCTGACTGAACATCTCCATAAAATCAACCTTAAAGACACTCTGTGGTTTATGTTCCTCAAAGGCCCACGCCCCTTTACTAAAACACTAGTTGGATTTAGAAAGATGTTCGGGAATCCAACTCACCTGACAGTGACATGCTCTGCATGTTGGTCACCAGGTCACGGTCTATCACGTCATGCCGCGTGTAGAACAACATGTACGCGTTCCACCATCGCTTCTGCTTCCTCACGCTGACACGCTTGGAGATATGGTCGTAGATTTCGCCCACGTAATCTCCGCCGAAGCATTGTGCTTTCATCTCTTCATCGTCGTCCATCTTGCACTCGGACACATCTCCGTCATCAAACTTATACCTGTGGGGAAGCAATAAGACGTATTAATAAATAGAAAAATTTGGACTGATTTAGATTACAGATCGTCGTCCATCTTGCACTCGGACACATCTCCGTCATCAAACTTATACCTGTGGGGAAGCAATAAGACGTATTAATAAATAGAAAAAAATTGGACCAATTTAGATTACAATACTTTCTCATTACCTTGTATAGGTTCCCTATACGTAAGGGTAATAGAAAGTAAAAAGAATGCAGATTTACTTTCTCCTATTTATAATAATAATAGACTCTTGAGTGGGTGGTTTTTTGGCTTTATGGTTTTCTGGACAAAATTTGCACCACCATTTTCGTGATCCTGGTAAAAAGACCTTTAATTTGATATATAGGTCGACTAGGTTTGGATAAGTCCTTCTATGGGGACAGACTGACAGACAGACCGACACCGAAGCGAATACAATAGTCCGTCCACTATACCTTTTATTATTAGTAATAATAAAGGAAGGACGGACTAAAAATCAAATATAATCAAATATAAAAGAAAAAACTAAAGCAGCTTCTACACTATGTCGATGGAGGATCGAGTTGAGTGTAAGAATGTAACCCAAATAAAGTGGATTTTTTTGTCGAGTCGAACGAATATTACACAGTACTCGACTACTCACAGACTCAGTGACATTCGCCTAGTGTGGACGCTGCTTAACAGTTATACGAGGGTGTCAAATGCGTTTATAAAAGTTACTTTCAAGAGTTGCGCTTCCTATGTCGATGGAGGATCGAGTCGAGTGTAAGAATGTAACCCAAATAAAGTGGATTTTTTTGTCGAGACGAACGAATATAACACAGTACTCGACGACTCACAGACTCAGTGACATTCACCTAGTGTGGACGCTGCTTAACAGTTATACAAGGGTGTTAAATGCGTTTATAAAAGTTACTTTCAAGAGTTGCGCTTCGTTGCGCTACCTACCTTGAGGAGTTGCGCCGGACACTGGTACTTGATGGGCGGGCCCGGGCCTTCGTCCAGAGCTATGAGGATGAACAGAGTGGGCACATTCAGCTGAAATAGAGAATAGAATAGAAAATGGGTAAAAGAGCTTCTTTAAAAGAACCCTTAGCCAGCCCCCTGAAACCATTTCTGTAGCAAGGGAAATTTCAGGCTGTTTAAGGTCCCCCAGTCAGCCTAGTTAGCTTAGTTGGTAGTGCGTCTGCCTTGTAAGCGCTAGGCCGCGGGTTCGATTCCCGCCCGGGGCGGATTTTATCCTGATGGGATAATGTTCGTTCTCGGAACGGCTGGCTTTCTCCTATCCTGTCTTCCTTCTCTCTTCGATTTCGGGACAATGAGACCATAGCAGTTACAGTTCCCTCTGTTAAACCTCTTAAAAAAAAGAACCCTTAATTTTTCATTGTATTTATTTTAATTTTTTAGTGGTTGGTTGAAAAGCTCCTTTAGGAGAACCCCGCCACCTAAAAGAAAGCAAGAAAAAAATACAGGTACCTTATTTATACTGCCTTTCAAAATATAATAATAATAATAGTAGTGCTTATTTATTTGCTCGCATAGGACTGAAAAGTCCCTTTACTCCAGCAGTAGGCTACTACTATTATTGTGGTCAAATTCTCAATTTATAATAGGACTGAAAAGTCCCTTTACTCCAGCAGTAGGCTACTACTATTATTGTGGTCAAATTCTCAAATTACATTGAGGACAAAATTCCATACCTCGGCTGGGATTGAACCCACGCCCTCCTGTTTACCCGGCGTTTCCATATTTGTAATACTAATACATTAGTATTACAAAGATAAGTGAGAGAGGTAATGGAGAGGAAATATGTAACCCTTTAAGAGAACGTTGTTATTGTGGTCAAATTCTCAAATTATATTGAGGACAAAATTCCATACCTCGGCTGGGATTGAACCCACGCCCTCCTGTTTACCAGGCGTTTCCATATTTGTAATACTAATACATTAGTATTACAAAGATAAGTGAGAGAGGTAACGGAGAGGAAATATGTAACCCTTCAAGAGAACGTTAGAGATAAATTAAAAAGTCTACCTACAGGACTGTAAACGGACAAAACCTGGCTGAGGGACTATGAACAAGGAGAAGACCAGCAAAAAAAAATGAAACCTATCTCCAATACTCTCGGTAAATGAACTCCCCATCCGTGGCACAAGCTCTGCTTATACGGGTGGGTATACCATTTATAAGAAAAATGTATGTTCTGAGTTTTTTGTCAATCAAATATATCCCCATCCGTGGCACAAGCTCTGCTTATACGGGTGGGTATACCATTTATAAGAAAAATGTATGTTCTGAGTTTTTTGTCAATCAAATGTAAAAATCAAATATAATCAAATATAAAAAAAAACTAAAGCAGCTTCTACACTATGTCGATGGAGGATCGAGTCGAGTGTAAGAATGTAACCCAAATAAAGTGGATTTTTTTGTCGAGACGAACGAATATAACACAGTATTCGACTACTCAGACTCAGTGACATTCACCTAGTGTGAACGCTGCTTAACAGTTATACAAGGGTGTCAAATGCTTTTATAACCGGGGAAAAAAAAATGAATAGGTTTATGTTTATGGTAGGAGTACCAAACCTGAACATGGGACTCACCTATGAGGATGTTTGAACAAGATATGGTAGGCGAACCAACAGCGGACGGTCCGGTAGTATCGGAAGTGATAGTTGAGGCATTCGAACCAGTCGGAGGCGGTACCTCGCAGTGACTTCTTGGTGTGAAAGCCAATGGTGAACAGAAACTTGGAGACTAGTTGTACAGTGAGCAGGGAGAGGGCTTCGGAGCCCTGGGTCTGAAAACATAAAGAGAATAGAATTAGAAACATAAAAAAAATACACACACACACAAGGGTCACACTACACAATGACATCACATTCCACATACAGAATACCAGGGATGTACACCTTAAAAATCCCCTATTGTGGCAGCTATGTCTGCATACAATTCATTAGAAATAAAGCCCAACATAACAACCTAATAAACGGGCCTAGCGTCAGGTGTTAAGTTACACAGGTAACTTTTTAAGTTACCTGTGTAACGTGTAGACGCTAGTAAAAATAAAAAAAAAGAAACTTGGAGACTAGTTGTACAGTGAGCAGGGAGAGGGCTTCGGAGCCCTGGGTCTGAAAACATAAAGAGAATAGAATTAGAAACAAAAAAATACACACACACACAAGGGTCGAGTGGAATGGAACACATCACATTTTTCTTACAATGTTGTGGTTTTCCTGGACTTAAAGTTGATACCTTCCTTACTTTGTACGGGACGTTTCGGGTCTAACTTCCAGACCCGTCTTCAGCAGATTGTCACAATTATTTAATCCGCGAACTTTTCAATTAAGACATAAAAAAATGTGATGTGATGTATCAATAAACACATCACATGCCTTCCTTACTTTGTACGGGACGTTTCGGGTCTAACTTCCAGACCCGTCTTCAGCAGATTGTCACAATTATTTAATCCGCGAACTTTTCAACTAACACATAAAAAAATATGATGTGATCTATCAATAAACACATCACATGCCCTCAGGCACACTCCATTTGTCAAGGGTGTAGAGTTGTAGACTCTAGGTATTTGCATTGAGGTAAAACTTATGAATAAAAGGTTAATTTCTAGGGAAGAGATGTGAAAAATACATATCTGAGGTCAAAACTTCGAAAAAGTAACTTTTAGGTCGAAAATTCAATTATTATTTGCCGTTCTAATGAAAAAGTTCAAAGACTTGTGACGTCAGAGTTTAAAAAATGCACAGAAACGCATGCGCACAAACACATTCATGTGTTGCCTGTGCCAGTCGTGTTTGCTTTGGCCAGTTGGTATGACGTCATCGTGTACGGGAGCGTATGCCGTTACGTCAGTAAATAAGATTTACCGGCATTAGATTTCTGGTTCATCGAGCCATAAGCCCTTTTCTGAGTGAATTCTAAAGTTCAGTGGATCACAACGACTTACCATCTTATCACTATTGTGTGACTGATGCGGGCCTATGTTACACATGGCCAGTTGTTTCACAACGACTTACCATCTTATCACTATTGTGTGACTGATGCGGGCCTATGTTACACATGGCCAATACTTTGTACGGGACGTTTCGGGTCTAACTTCCAGACCCGTCTTCAGCAGATTGTCACAATTATTTAATCCGCGAACTTTTCAATTAACACATACAAAGAAATGTGATGTGATGTATCAATAAACACATCACATACCTTCAGGTACACTCCATTTGTCAAGGGTGTAGAGTTGTAGACTCTAGGTATTTGCATTGAGGTAAAACTTATGAATAAAAGGTTAATTTCTAGGGAAGAGATGTGAAAAATACACATCTGAGGTCAAAACTTCGAAAAAGTAACTTTTAGGTCGAAAATTCAATTATTATTAGCCGTTCTTATGAAAAAGTTCAAAGAACACATTCATGTGTTGCCTGTGCCAGTCGTGTTTGCTTTGGCCAGTTGGTATGACGTCATCGTGTGCGGGAGCGTATGCCGTTACGTCAGTAAATAAGATTTACCGGCATTAGATTTCTGGTTCATCGAGCCATAGGCCCTTTTCTGAGTGAATTCTAAAGTTCAGTGGATCACAACGACTTACCATCTTATCACTATTGTGTGACTGATGCGGGCCTATGTTACACATGGCCAGTTGTTTCACAACGACTTACCATCTTATCACTATTGTGTGACTGATGCGGGCCTATGTTACACATGGCCAGTTGTTTGATAAACATAAAATACTCGATACTGAATTGATTTCTATCGTGTGTGAATTTGATGTTCTGTCGCCACACACTCCGCTCAATGGCGAGCGGTAATTTGACACACGACTGATCTGAAATATCGAGAAATAGAGGGGAAAGAATATTGGTTTTCAGTTTTAAAAATTTTCATTTACTAAAAAAGAGAACACTACCAATGAAAATGTTATCTTCCCGAACTCAAAGAGAGAATTTAAAAAAGAGATTTGATAGAGGAACTGTCTGTAAGTGCTTTAAGGTCTTATCGACCCGAAAGCGAAGAGTGTTTTTCTGAAATATCGAGAAATAGAGGGGAAAGAATATTGGTTTTCAGTTTTAAAAATTTTCATTTACTAAAAAAGAGAACACTACCAATGAAGGTGTTATCTTCCCGAACTCAAAGAGAGGATGACAGGATAGAATTTAAAAAAGAGATTTGATAGAGGAACTGTCTGTAAGTGCTCCAAGGTCTTATCGACCCGAAAGCGAAGAGTGTATTTCTATCGTGTGTGAATTTGATGTTCTGTCGCCACACACTCCGCTCAATGGCGAGCGGTAATTTGACACACGACTGATCTGAAATACCGAGAAATGGAGGGGAAAAAATATTGGTTTTCAGTTTTAAAAATTTCCATTTACTAAAAAAGAGAACACTACCAATGAAGGTGTTACCTTCCCGAACTCAAAGAGAGGACGACAGAATAGAATTTAAAAAAGAGATTTGATAAAAAGAGACTGTCTGTAAGTGCTCCAAGGTCTTATCGACCCGAAAGCGAAGAGTGTTGGTCTTCTTCTTCTTCTTCTTCTTCTTCTCCTCCTCCTTCTCCTCCTCCTTCTTCTCCTCCTTCTTCTCCTCCTTCTTCTCCTCCTTCTTCTCCTCCTTCTTCTCCTTCTCCTTCTTCTCCTTCTTCTCCTTCCCCTCCTTCTTCTTCTCCTTCTTCTTTCTTTCTCTCTTTTATATACAAAATATGCTTTACGTTGCTCACTGGGCATGGGAACAACTGTCTGACTGAACATCTCCATAAAATCAACCTTAAAGACACTCTGTGCTTTATGTTCCTCAAAGGCCCACGCCCCTTTACTAAAACACTAGTTGGATTTATCTTCTTCTTCTTCTTCTTCTTCTTCTTCTTCTTCTTCTTCTTCTTCTCCTTCTTCTCCTTCTTCTCCTTCTTCTTCTCCTTCTTCTCCTTCTTCTCTTTCTTCTCTTTCTTCTCCTTCTTCTCCTTCTTCTCCTTCTTCTCTTTCTTCTCCTCTTTCTTCTCCTCCTTCTTCTCCTTCTCCTTCTTCTTCTCCTCCTTCTCCTCCTTCTCCTCCTTCTCCTCCTTCTTCTCCTTCTTCTCCTTTCTTTCTTTGATATCTGTTTACCAGGCGTTTCCATATTTGTAATACTAATACATTAGTATTACAAAGATAAGTGAGAGAGGTAACGGAGAGGAAATATGTAAGAGAACGTTAGAGATAAATTAAAAAGTCTACCTACAGGGCTGTAAACGGACAAAACCTGACTGAGGGACTATGAACAAGGAGAAGACCAGCAAAAAAAATGAAACCTATCTCCAATACTCAGACCTGATTTAAAAAAAAAGACACACAAAAACAAAACAAAAGATGAGTGTTTCACCGCCGTTTTTATTTCGTAGCAATGAAACAACTGTTACATTAGACGCATGTGGTCTGTGTTGTAGCAAGCCCATCGTGTAGTATGTCTCTCATCAGACGGGCGAGTTAGATGCTGATTCAACACAAGCCTGAAGGACAAGCTCTGCTTATACGGGTGGGTATACCATTTATAAGAAAAATGTATGTTCTGAGTTTTTTGTCAATCAAACAAAAGATGAGTGTTTCACCGCCGTTTTTATTTCGTAGCAATGAAACAACTGCTACATTAGACGCATGTGGTCTGTGTTGTAGCATGTCCATCGCGTAGTATGTCTCTCATCAGACGGGCGAGTTAGATGCTGATTCAACACGAGCCTGAAGGTAGTTTTACCCGTTGGTTTACCTGTTTTACGGGTCACTTACCATTTGCACACATTATTAGGGCCCCGATGTAGGATATAACTGTAGTAGTGTCCGCCACTGGCCTGTCCTGAATGTACCACTATGCCAGTCAGTTTGTATTTGGTGCACGAGTCTCCGGCACTGGTCTCACTCTCCATTTCATCCTCGATCATTTCACCTTCGATTTTGGCCAGACCTGATGAGAAAAATAGTGAAAAAAGACGAAAAATTAAAAATAATATATGCTTTGTCACACATGGACCCTGCTGCTTAGCGTATAAATTGGAAAAAAAGTATTTGGTGCACGAGTCTCCGGCACTGGTCTCACTCTCCATTTCATCCTCGATCATTTCACCTTCGATTTTGGCCAGACCTGATGAGGAAAATGGTGAAAAAAAGACGAAAAATTAAAATAATATATGCTTTGTCACACATGGACCCTGCTGCTTAGCGTATGAATAAATTGGAAAAAAGGTGTGAGATCTTTCACAAAAACACAAATGTGAAAAAAGGCCAAGTTCCTATCCAAAAATGTCGGCCTATAAAAGTGGTGAGGTCAGGAAATGAAGGCCAATTATAAATGCTTTGCTTTACGTGGCCGTGAGATAGACATGATACCTATCTCACGGTGTTGGAAGGTTTGTGGGGTTTAAAACCCCCATAGACACCCAGAAACAATACCCGAGCTCCTTCCGTGTCCCTCATGTTTGTATACAGAGAATACAAAAAAAATCACATGACTTCACTTGGACTCGAACCAGCAAACTCCAGATTCAAAGTCCACTGTGTTAACCACTACCCAATTGAGGAGATCCCTTACCTTTGACAGTGTAAGGCTCCATGTCCAATTGGTGAAAAAAAGACGAAAAATTAAAATAATATATGCTTTGTCACACATGGACCCTGCTGCTTAGCGTATAAATAAATTGGAAAAAAAAGAAGTGAGATCTTTCACAAAAACACAAATGTGAAAAAGAAGGCCAAGTTCCTATCCAAAAATGTCGGCCTATAAAAGTGGTGAGGTCAGGAAATGAAGGCCAATTATAAATGCTTTACTTTACGTGGCCGTGAGATAGACATGATACCTATCTCACGGTGTTGGAAGGTTTGTGGGGTTTAAAACTCCTGACATCCAGAAACAATACCCGAGCTCCTTCCGTGTCCCTAATGTTTGTATACAGAGAATTTTGAAGCTGAAAATGTTGTCTGTGCGTAAATCAAAAATTTTCAGTGTTAATTTAATTAAAAATATCAAATAGATACCTCGGTAAAAAAAAACAATAAAAAAAAAAATAAGACAAAAAAATCGCATGACTTCACTTGGACTCGAACCAGCAAACTCCAGATTCAAAGTCCACTGTGTTAACCACTACCCAAATGAGGAGATCCCTTACCTTTAACAGTGTAAGGCTCCATGTCCAAATGTCGAGGGAACTCAAAGTAATCGTTGAACTTGATTGCACACAGCCGCTCGAAATCATACTCGAACCTTTTCAATTGAATTCCTGAAATATTGAGAGAGTAAAAGGAATTTTAATTGTGTTAAGCATAAATGCTTGTCACAAATGTCGTTCCCTGCTTAATGCACTACGCTAAATTCTATGACTTGACTTGAACTCGAACCACCAACCTCCAGATCCGAAGTCCACCGCGCTAACCACTACACCACACCACTGAGGTAGGTGTAAACATTGAGAGAGTAAAATAACACTAGTACTAGTAGATTTCGTCTTTCCGGGGTAACTTCAGTTGAGCAACCCGTGAAAAGAGGAAGAAGTAAACCTTGGGATTGAGAAATCTTTAATAGGTAGACAGATTTTGGAACACACTCGAGAAAAGGAACCTCTGCGAAGGTTTGATTTTTTCCCCAAATATCTTAATAATCCAGCGCTTAATGTTTACCTACCATGCTGGCACCGGTCGCTATGCGCATTTATTACATAGCTACTCATTTTAATAACACTAGTACTAGTAGATTTCGTCTTTCCGGGGTAACTTCAGTTGAGCAACCCGTGAAAAATGGAAGAAGTAAACCTTGGGATTGAGAAATCTTTAATAGGTAGGCAGATTTTGATTTAATGGTTTAATGAGCAGTAGAACACACTCGAGAAAGGGAACCTCTGCGAAGGTTTGATTTTTTCCCCAAATATCTCAATAATCCAGCGCTTAATGTTTACCTATCATGCTGGCACCGGTCGCTATGCTCATTTATATTACATAGCTACTCATTTACCTCACGAGGCTGAGTGGGCCTCGCAACAGCCAGTCACGGAATCAATCATTTAAAAGGCCCATATTCACCGAACTTGAGCAAGGGCATTTATTTACAGTAAACTGCAAATCAATCATTTGCATGATGCAATTTTTTTTTACCCCACCGGGAATCGAACCCGGGTCTCCCGCGTGCAAGACGAACGCAGTAACCACTACGCCATGGGAGCTGACTCACCTAATATAGGAGGTAACTTTTTCACACATAGCCGCTTCACAGTGACCACTTTTTCGTTGAATGAAATTTCACCTGGAGATATGTCAGAGAAAAGAGAATGAAATAAGCCGATTACTTTCCTGCCTATAAGAATATGGGATAAGGAAAGAATATACTTTTTACTTTCCTTATCCTATAGGAAGGAAAGTAATGTAATCGGGTCAAACTTTCGATGGTCAGTTTTTAGTGCCAAAACACATTTTTGGCGGTTTTCAGCTATATCGACTAAACGGTTAAGTAGAGGTATTGTAGAAGTTAGGGTAAAAGAACACTCAAATAAGTATCATTCCATAATAGGATAAGGAAAGTCGTGTGATGTTCACACCAGATTTTTTTCTTCTAAGAAAAAAAAAAAAACAAGGCTGTGGAATTTTCTTCATAGGGACATAACGGACTAAGTCTGGGACTATTGAAGACTTCCCTAGCCCTTACATTACTCAAAGAAGGTCACAGCGTCCAGCTAAGTTTGACTCTGAAATCATCTTATGTAGTAAGTACCCATTTTTTTTTTTTTATCCCTCTTTTTCTCTACTGTGGTTGGGTGGAAGAGCTCCCTAAGGAGAATCCTAAAACATTAAATAAATGACAAAAAAAAATGTTTCGGTGGCGTAGTGGTTAATGACCACTTTCTTGCTGCATTTATCACACATATACGCGTCTGCTCCCTCCAGCAGTTCTCCCTTTACATACTGTTCCAGCGAGTCCAATAGTGAACATTGGTTCCGAATATCCACACTGAAAATTAATAAGAATAGAATAGACAAGGTCTTGTGTATTTGGTACAGAATGGTTGTGAATTTTTTTTTTTTATGACCACTTTCTTGCTGCATTTATCACACATATACGCGTCTGCTCCCTCCAGCAGTTCTCCCTTTACATACTGTTCCAGCGAGTCCAACAGTGAACATTGGTTCCGAATATCCACACTGAAAATTAATAAGAATAGAATAGACAAGGTCTTATGTATGTACAGAATGGGTGTTGTTTGTTTGTTGTTTGGTTGTCACCCTGTATAACCACGTGACCCCCCACCAATAGTATGATCTTTATGTGGTAACCTATATTATTATTCGAACCAATAGCATATTGAGAGTAGCTCACTAGCATATTATGATAGGACGTTTAGCCCTTCGCAATCAACCTTTACTATTTCTGTAGCAAGTCCCCCAGCCAAACTAAGCTGGTCTACTCCCTGTTTAACGTCCCCCATCCAGACAATTTATTCTTACCCGATATTTCTCACTATAAACTCGTTCGTACAGGTGGGCAGAGAATGGTGGAACGCCTGTTTGAGAAGAGAGATGGCTGTCTCTAGTTCCCCTGCCTTCATTTCATCCGGTTCCTCAAGACGGGATAGTTCTAGCAGGCTAATCTTAATGTGAAAAGTATCGAGCATATAGAGGGAAGAAACCGCATTCAAACCGTATTCAACTCTTCTTCCTTTTCTTCGCCTTTTCCCGTGTGCAGACGGGGTCGGCGTTTTTCGTCAGCCTCTCAGTCAGCCCTAACTAGGGTGATTGCTTTGGACTGACATTTGGTTTTGGCTACAAATTTTACGAGTGGATGCCCTTCGCAATCAACCTTTGCTATTTCTTAAGCAAAAGAAATTAGGGCTAGTATACTCCCTGTTTAACGTCCCCCAGCCAGACAACGTCAATCAACCCTTCCATCAAACCTCTAGATCCCTCTATTTTTTTATTATTATTATTTTTTTTTTTTTAATCAAATCAAATTATTTGTGGTAAAACCCTGCAAATAAACGAAACAAAGGGAGTAGTATAGAAAATCAAAAACCTAGTTAGAATGGTTGGTCTGTAGCGCGTCTGCCTTGTAAGCCTTCCTTCTCTCTTCAATTTCGGGACGATAGGACCTTAGCAGTACAGATCCCTCTATTTTTTTTTTTTTATCAAATCAAATTATTTGTGGTAAAGCACACAGCTTTTTCACAACTTTTGTTTGTAGATAAGTAGATATCACAACATTACTAAGTGCCTCCTTTGCAGTCAATTCTCATTTTTTTATTACGTAGGACGTATTCGATCTGTTTTAATTCGATACATGTGAATTGCATTCCTTCCTACCTTCGTCTCAGCTTGGACAAAAGAGGCTGAGTGAGATCTACAGGTCACGGACCTACTGGTTTATTTTTGAAATGAAGGGAAAGTAACTGATACAATTCACAAGGATTGTTTGTAGGTATTTCATTTTTTTATTACGTAGGACGTATTCGATCTGTTTTAATTCGATACATGTGAATTGCATTCCTTCCTACCTTCGTCTCAGCTTGGACGGACAAAAGAGTCTGAGCCAATCTTGTAGAAAAGGCATGGCCGAACTTGTAGAAAATAATAAAAAATACAGTCGCGCTGCGCGCTCCCTATTAGCTGCTTAGTTATCAAACTAAAAACATAAACAAAACTCAAAATGTTGGTCGAGAGCGGAATATTTCTCTCCCGTAAGAAAACTGACAAGAAAACTACTAGTTTCACCTCTTTTTATTCTTACCTGCAGCAGAATATCTCGTTGTCCGGATTTCTTCGCTCCGACGCGAACGCAGTGACCACTAGGGCATGGGAGCTGACTCACCTAATATAGGAGGTAACTTTTTCACACACAGCCGCTTCACAGTGACCACTTTCTTGCTGCATTTATCACACATGTACGCGTCTGCTCCCTCCAGCAGTTCTCCCTTTACATACTGTTCCAGCGAGTCCAATAGAGAACATTGGTTCCGAATATCCACACTAAAAATTAATAAGAATAGAATGGACAAGGTCTTATGTATTTGGTACAGAATAGGTGTGAATTTTATACATAAAAAAACATTTATCACACACATTTGGTTCCGAATATCCACACTGCAAATCAACAAAATAAGTTTTTAAAGTTCAATCCTTTTCTTTTTCTTCGCCTTTTACCAGTTCATTTAAACAATAAATCATTGTAAATTTCTCTGTACATTCCTTAGGATCGTTAATTTTTTAGTTATTCTTACTCCTTATTAATCAAGGATCCCAAAAATCATATTAGAAAAATTCTGTCTGTTACACTGATGGTCCTCTTTTCACGAGAAAACGGATCAACCGATTTTGATGGAATTTTTTTGTGGTTAAGTACAGTACTGAGGGTGACATGGGCTACATAAAATTGTCACATTCCATCCTGATTCAAAATGGCGGCGCTTCAAAGTCATGCCTCTTACGCCGTGCTGATCCGGTACAAAGAACGGGTCAACCACTAGTTTACCAAATATTTACCTGATGACAGAGAAGGGTTCTTCTTTCGAATATCGATGGGGACACTCCTGGCAAATCTTCTGGTCCGAATACAGTCCGCCCAATATCCTGGCCATGATCTGATCCTGAGATAAAGACTTGAGGGCCTCATCCAGAGATTCGATCAGATTCATGAAGAATTCGACCGCATCTTGCTGCTCTCGCACGTTCACTGGCTCTCCTGGAATAGAATAGAATAAAATTAAATTAGAATAGAATATACAGTGTTTATCCTACCAGAATGAGACTGAAAAGTCCCTTTAGCAGTCTAAACAAGGTCTTGTTTATTTTATGGGTTTAATAACATAATACATAGTGTTTACATCAAAAGATGAAAAGAGGTTTAAATTATGTAGGTTGATTGAATATTTATTCCTCTGTTGTTACAATTCGAGACGATAAGACCTCCTCTATCAAAGCCCTTCAAAAATAAAATGAAAATTCAGTACAGAGCACCTATCTTACCTTGAAGTTTGAAATGCCGCCACAGACCTTTGGGTATGTAATATTGCAACTGACTAAACTCCAGATATCCGAATATGATCTGAAACAAAGAAAAAGGCAATTGTTAGTTTTATTGATTGTTAGCTCTTGAAGCAGACCTTCTGCTCATAGGCCAGTCACACACTATCAGGTAGACCTAACAGGTACGGTTAAAAAGGTCCGCCTGTCAGATCTACCAGATACCTGAGGAGCACAAACACTATCAGGTAGACCTGACAGCCTGATAGTAGTGAGTGGCGGGCCTTATTTAGGTAAGGTTTTCACATTGAAGAGTTTGAAATAATAATGAACTAGGCATTTTTTTTCTACGACTTCTAGATCCAAATTTTTCCTATGCTTCCCTACGTCTGGACATACCTTATCTATGTATTACCTGTATTTGTTTCAATATCTCAATATTGTACTCTCGTCTGGACATACCTTATCTATGTATTACCTGTATTTGTTTCAATATCTCAATATTGTACTCTCGTCTGGACATACCTTATCTATGTATTACCTGTATTTGTTTCAATATCTCAATATTGTACTCTCCTCTGGACATACCTTATCTATGTATTACCTGTATTTGTTTCAATATCTCAATATTGTCACTCTCGTCTGGACATACCTTTTCTATGTATTACCTGTATTTGTTTCAATATCTCAATATTGTACTCTCGTCTGGACTCGCCTCCCAACTCCATCTCCGTCATATTGTCACTCTCGTCGCTGCTAATATCTTCGTAGTCGTCGGGAATCGAACCCTCGGCCCCCAGGATACCGTACCGGATCTGATCCACCATGAACAGCTGCTGCAGGACGCTGTTCATGTAACAGGTCGCTCCTATGGGGAAAAGAATAGAATTCAATTGAACAGTTGCATTTGAATACAAAATATGAATAAAAGGTCGATTCCTACGTAAAAAGTTTTGAAAAATAATGGGTAAAATTGAACTTGAAAAAGGTCTCCTCCTTCTCCTTCTTTTTCTACTGCACCTTTTCTCAATTTTATTTGGGATAAAAGGTCGATTCCTACGTAAAAAGTTTTGAAAAATAATGGGTAAAATTGAACTTGAAAAAGGTCTCCTCCTTCTCCTTCTTTCTCTACTGCACCTTTTCTCAATCTTATTTGGGGGTCGGCGTTACCCTCCTTTATCCTACCCCTCCATACCCTCCTATCTAATGCCTCCTCCCTCCTCCATCCCTTTTCTCTCAAGTCTTCCTCAATCTTATCCCGCCACCTCAGTTTTGGGGTACCCTTCTTTCTCTTTCCGTGTATCAGTAGTTTCTCAACATTTTTACTTTCTCACCTATGTAACTCTCGTTTCTCGTAGGAAACCACTGCTCTAGGTCCTTTATGTAAATGTAATGTAAAATTAACAATTTCTTTGTTGTTATTATGTCACAACTTTGGTGCTCACTGCAGCATTGTAGGATTTTTCCCAATACATATCTCAATAATCCTAACAACCAATGTTTATCTACCATGCTGGCACCGGTCGCTATGCGCATTTACATGTCATTGCTACTCATTTTCCTCACGAGGCTGAGTGGGCCCCGCAACAGCCAGTCACGGGATCAATCATTTGATAGATACAAATTTCTTGACCCCGCCGGGAATCGAACCCGGGTCTCCCGCGTGCAAGGCGAGTGCAGTGACCACTACGCCAACTTGACCCCGCCGGGAATCGAACCCGGGTCTCCCGCGTGCAAGGCGAGTGCAGTGACCACTACGCCATGGGAGCTGACTCTAGGTCCTTCAGATTCAATCAAAACTCACCAGCATTTTTGAGTCCGACAAAGCCTTTCGGCGGCTTGGGGCCGATGGGGGGCAAATAGTCCCACTCGGTCAGCGGTTCCGCGCAATCCGGATAGAACATGTCCGTCAACATGGCCACCAGGAGTTTCAAATTGGGCACTGATCCGGTACACAGGCCGATGAGGAGGGAGAATCCCCTGCTGCAGGACGCTGTTCATGTAACAGGTCGCTCCTATGGGGAAAAGAATAGAATTCAATTGAACAGTTGCATTTGAATAAAAATAATAAAGAAAGGACGGACTAATGAATAAAAGGTCGATTCCTACGTAAAAAGTTTTGAAAAATAATGGGTAAAATTGAACTTGAAAAAGGTCTCCTCCTTCTCCTTCTTTCTCCACTCCACCTTTTCTCATTCTTATTTGGGGGGTCGGCGTTACCCTCCTTTATCCTACCCCTCCATACCCTCCTATCTAATGCCTCCTCCCTTCTCCATTCCTTTTCTCTCAAGTCTTCCTCAACCTTATCTCTCCACCTCAGTTTTGGGGTACCCTTCTTTCTCTTTCCGTGTATCTGTAGTTTCTCAACATTTTTACTTTCTCCCCTATGTAACTCTCGTTTCTCGTAGGAAACCACTGCTCTAGGTCCTTTATGTAAATGAAATGTAAATGCAATTTCTTTGTGTTATTATATCACAACTTTGGTGCTCTAAAAAAAAAAAAAAAAAAAAAAAAAAAATAGAATGTCTCCTTTATCTTACTCGAATGAGACTTTCAATTCAATATATTTATATTGAAATATATATTGAATATTGAAATATATTGAATAAATATTGAAATAGACCAAAAAGTTCCCTGACCCCAGCAGTCTGTGTTGACCCAGCACCTAAATGGGAAGTATTGTGTCTCTTCTCGCCCATCTGATGAGAGGCATACTACGGGATGGGCATGCTCCGACAGGGACCACGGGAGTCTAAGGTAGCAGTTGTTCCATTGTTAGGAAATAAAAACGGCGATGAAACACTTATCTTGAAAAAAAATAGAATGTCTCCTTTATCCTACTCGAATGAGACTTTCAATATAATATATATTGAATATTGAAATATATTGAATAAATATTGCAATAGACTAAAAAGTTCCCTGACCCCAGCAGTCTAAAAAAAAGGAAATAAGACATGGAGGGAGCTATTGATTCTGGGAGTGTAAAGGTTTTCAAGTTTCAAACCCCTCAAGAATTACAAAAGTAATTTGTTAAGAAAAAAGAAAGGTGTGTATGTGACAGGGTGACAGAAAACAATGCTTACCTTTGGTATTATCACAGTCAATATTGAAGTTACTGGGTGGTTCAGACGTAGGGGGAGGGGTGCTGGGGACATTATGACACAGGTTCTGGCTGGAGGGGGACCGACACAGTTGAGACGTCAGACACACCTGGGACAGTTTCACCCTGAAATAAAATACAAGATGGGATTATTAAAACGAAAAAAATCTTACATTAAACCTGAGCAATTTTTATTCGCAGAAAAAAATAATAATAATAATAATAAACTAAATCTAAAAACAGAGTGGAAAGGAAAGTATCGAGCATGTAGAGGGAAGAAAGCGCATTCAAACCGTATTCAACTCTTCTTCTTTTTCTTCGCCTTTTCCCGTGTACAGACGGGGTCGGCGTTTTTCGTCAGCCTCTCAATGAGCCCTAGCTCGGGTGATTGCTTTGGGCTGACATTTGGTTTTGGCTACAAATTTTACGAGTGGATGCCCTTCGCAATCAACCTTTACCATTTCTTTAGGCCTCTCAATCAGCCCTAACTAGGGTGATTGCTTTGGACTGACATTTGGTTTTGGCTACAAATTTTACGAGTAGATGCCCTTCGCAATCAACCTTTACTATTTCTTTAGCAAGTCCCCCAGCCAAACTAAGCTGGTCTACTCCCTGTTTAACGTCCCCCATCCAGACACTTCAGACGGGGTCGGCGTTTTTCGTCAGCCTCTCAGTCAGCTCTAACTAGGGTGATTGATTTGGACTGACATTTGGTTTTGGCTACAAATTTTACGAGTGGATGCCCTTCGCAATCAACCTTTACCATTAGCAAGTCCCCCAGCCAAACTAAGCTGGTCTACTCCCTGTTTAACGTCCCCCAGCCAGACACTTTATTCTTACCCGATATTTCTCACTATAAACTCATTCGTACAGGTGGGCAGAGAATGGTGGAACGCCTGTTTGAGAAGAGAGATGGCCGTCTCTAGTTCCCCTGCCTTCATTTCATCCGGTTCCTCAAGACGGGATAGTTCCAGCAGGCTAATCTTAATGTGGCCCAGAATGGTGAGCAGAAACTTGGCTATCTTCAGAATGATCAGGTACGCCGATCTGCAAACAGAAGGAGAGGATTTAAAACCTTAGCCGTATTTTACTATTCCTCTCTGTGGCACTTTCAACATTTTTCAACTTCTACACCCTGGGGTTATTGAAGGAATGATTGAAGGCAAAAACACAAGAGGAAGACAACCAGTGGACTAAATCGAACAAATAATGGAGGATATGAACGTCACGATCTACTATGATCTCAAGAGGAAGGCAGAAGACAGGGAAACATGGCGTACATGAGCAGAAACTTGGCTATCTTCAGAATGATCAGGTACGCCGATCTGCAAACAGAAAGAGAGGATTTAAAACCTTAGCCGTATTTTATCATTCCTCTCTGTGGCACTTTCATCATTTTTCAACTTCTACACCCTGGGGTTATTGAAGGAATGATTGAAGGCAAAAACCCAAGAGGAAGACAACCAGTGGACTACATCAAACAAATAATGGAGGATATGAACGTCACAATCTACTATGATCTCAAGAGGAAGGCAGAAGACAGGGAAACATGGCGTACTGCAGCAAACCAGCTTTATGGCTGTTAACCAATGATGATGACACCCTGGCTGTCAAAGCATATTTCATGGTGTTGACCCACAGAAATTCATGTATTAAAACATCTCCCTAAACATGAGAGACAGACTCTTCAATTATTGGAATTATTTCATTAAAAAATGGCAAAATTTCACTCAGAGGCTCTCTTTCAGATAACCATTGAAAAAACATAAGTTTCCTGTGACAGCAAGTGTGGACTTCTAAAGCAGAATCTCTTTGGTTGAATCACGATGAATAATAAATAAAAAAAAGTCACTTACTTAATAAAATACGGCTAGACTCAAAGCGAAATCTCTTTGATTGAAACACGATTTAAAATAAAAAAAGTCTCATAATTTTCTCGCTCATCTGATGAGAGGCATACTACGGGATGGGCATGCTACGACACGGACCATAGAAAAAGGACACTTAGGAATAAAAATGAGAAAATAAGCCGGCCTAGTCGGCTTGGAGGCTTTGTCATATAAGCATTTTAAGCGCTAGGTTGCGGGTTTCTGCCCGGAGAGAACTTTATCCTACACAGATAAGGTTTGTTCTCGGAACGGCTGGCTTTCTCTTAAAATCGAAGAGAGAAGGTTCTCTCCGATTTTGGGACCATTTTTTCTCTCTTCGATTTCGGGACCATAAGACCTCTATCATTTCAGTTGCCTCCATAAAAGCCCATTTAAATTATTAAAATAAAAATTCCTCCTAAAATATTCTGATGCTTTTTTCTGTCTGTTTTATAGCAAAAGGATTTATAATCTAAATTATTTGTAGGGTAAAGTGTTAAGCTGTGTCCACACATAGTTGACATCGTCGACTGAAACCGTACACTGCCTCGACAGCATAGATTCACTTCTTCACCTCCATCAGTCCGGCTAGGGGACTGAAACCAGAGAGGATACCAACCTTAAATTTCCCTTGCTAAAGAAATAGCCACGGTTGAATGCGAAGGTAAATTTTTTGTAGTCTTCATCGTCGTCCATCTTGCACTCGGACACATCTCCGTCATCAAACTTATACCTGTGGGGAAGCAATAAGACGTATTAATAAATAGATAAATTTGGACAGATTTAGATAATTACAATACTTTCTCATTACCTTGTATAGGTTCTCTATACGTAAGGGTAATAGAAAGTAAAAAAAAAATGCAGATTTACTTTCTCCTATTTGGTATTTGTATAAGTAAGCTCATTGGCTATTCAAGCCCTATGTCACTGCGACCTGATTAAAAAAAAAGACACACAAAAACAAAACAAAAGATGAGTGTTTCACCGCCGTTTTTATTTCGTAGCAATGAAACAACTGCTACATTAGACACATGTGGTCTGTGTTGTAGCAAGCCCATCGTGTAGTATGTCTCTTATCATACGGGCGAGTTAGATGCTGATTCAACACGAGCCTGACGGGAGTTTTACCGGTTAGTTTACATGTTTTACGGCTTTCTATTTCTTTTCAAATACCTACGTATTCTGCAAATGTAATAGAAAGTCGTGTGATGTTCACACCAGATTTTTACCTATGTAACTCTCGTTTCTTGTAGGAAACCACTGCTCTAGGTCCTTTATGTAAATGAAATGTAAATGCAATTTCTTTGTGTTATTATATCACAATTATTCACATTAGCCATCTTTAATTGCAAAACATTGGGTTTACACAGTTTTATTTTGTGTGAAGATTTTACACTTAACTGCACCTGCAGCATTGTAGGATTTTTCCCAATACATATCTCAATAATCCTAACAACCAATGTTTACCTACCCACTGGCCTGTCCTGAATGTACCACTATGCCAGTCAGTTTGTATTTGGTGCACGAGTCTCCGGCACTGGTCTCACTCTCCATTTCATCTTCGATCATTTCACCTTCGATTTTGGCCAGACCTGATGAGGAAAATGGTAAAAAAAAGACGAAAAATTAAAATAATATATGCTTTGTCACACATGGACCCTGCTGCTTAGCGTATAAATAAATTGGAAAAAAAGGTGTGAGATCTTTCACAAACACACAAATGTGAAAAAAAGGCCAAGTTCCTATCCAAAAATGTCGGCCTATAAAAGTAATGAGGTCAGGAAATGAAGGGCAATTATAAATGCTTTACTTTACACTATGCGCATTTACATGTCATAGCTACTCATTTTCCTCACGAGGCTGAGTGGGCCCCGCAACAGCCAGTCACGGGATCAATCATTTGATTTTTTCTTGACCCCGCCGGGAATCGAACCCGGGTCTCCCGCGTGCAAGGCGAGTGCAGTGACCACTACGCCATGGGAGCTATAGAGTTACATATTGGGTATTTTGTATTTTAAAACTTGTGTTTTTGGGTTGTGTTTCAGATTGTAGATATCAACTGTTCTACGGGTATTCTAGGCGGATCTCTAATCAATGTAAGTACCTGTTTTCATTTCATGTTTTGCCTTGTTAAAAGATCTTTTTTCTTGACTTGAACGTGGATTTGACCCCGCCGGGAATCGAACCCGGGTCTCCCGCGTGCAAGGCGAGTGCAGTGACCACTACGCCATGGGAGCTGACTCTAGGTCCTTTAGATTCAATCAAAACTCACCAGCATTTTTGAGTCCCACAAAGCCTTTCGGCGGCTTGGGGCCGATGGGGGGCAAATAGTCCCACTCGGTCAGCGGTTCCGCGCAGTCCGGATAGAACATATCCGTCAACATGGCCACCAGGAGTTTCAAATTGGGCACTGATCCGGTACACAGGCCGATGAGGAGGGAGAATCCCGCACTGATAGACTCCGGAGACTGACAGACGGCCGGCGCTATTTCGTTGAATGAAATTTCACCTGGAGATATGTCAGAGAAAAGAGAATGAAATAAGCCGATTACTTTCCTGCCTATAAGAATATGGGATTTTGGCGGTTTTCAGCTTGTTAGAGGTTTTGTAAAAGTTAGGGTAAAAGAACACTCAAATAAGCATCATTCAATAGGATAAGGAAAGTCCTGTGATGTTCACACCAGATTTTTTTCTTCTAATGGAGAAAAAAAAAGATGTTCACACCAGATTTTTTTCCTCTAATGGAAAAAAAAACAAGGCTGTGGAATTTTCTTCATAGGGACATAACGGACTAAGTGTGGGACTATTGAAGACTTCCCTAGCCCTTACATTACTCAAAGAAGATCACAGAGTCCAGTTGAGTTTGACTCTAAAATCATCTTATGTGGTAAGTACCCATTTTTTTATTTTTTTTTTTCATCCCTCTTTTTCTCTACTGTGGTTGGGTGGAAGAGCTCCCTAAGGAGAATCCTAAAACATTAAATAAATGACCAAAAAAAAAAAATGTTTCGGTGGCGTAGTGGTTAGGACACTCACCCGTTTTTTCCAGTTTGAGCATAAGTTTGGACGTGGGGAACAGATAATCATTGATAAGGTCTCGGATCAACCCATTGGTAACGCCAAACTCCATCTTCTTCTCTGAATTGAGGAAACACACCAGCTCCTTCACAATGCTCAGATGTCCCTGCAAATAAACGAAACAAAGGGAGTAGTATAGAAAATCAAAAACCTAGTTAGAATGGTTGGTCTGTAGCGCGTCTGCCTTGTAAGGCTTCCTTCTCTCTTTAATTTCGGGACGATAAGACCTTAGCAGTACAGATCCCTCTATTTTTTTATTATTATTATTTTTTTTTTTTTAATCAAATCAAATTATTTGTGGTAAAACACACAGCTTTTTCACAACTTATGATTGTAGATAAGTAGATATCACAACACTAAGTGCCTCCTTTGCAGTCAATTCTCATTTTTTTATTACGTAGGACGTATTCGATCTGTTTTAATTCGATACATGTGAATTGCATTCCTTCCTACCTTCGTCTCAGCTTGGACAAAAGAGTCTGAGTGAGATCTACAGGTCTGTACCTACTGGTTTATTTTTGAAATGAAGGGAAAGTAACTGATACAATTCACAAGGTTTGTTTGTAGGTATTTATTTATTGTAGACATGTTTCGCCTGTGAAGGCATTTTCAGTATACCAGATTTTCGCAAAATCCTTTCTTATTGCACACCTAGACCATAAAAGGAATATTCCTACCAAATTTCAGCTTTCTAGTTGTTGTGGTTCAGGAGATACAGCGATAAGTGTGTGAAATGTGAATGAGTGAATAGATCTTGATTTTATAATATAAGATTTATTGTAGACATGTTTCGCCTGTGAAGGCATTTTCAGTATACAATAAAGAGTGGAAAACTGACAAGAAAACTACTGGTTTAGCCTCTTTTTATTCTTACCTGCAGCAGAATATCTCGTTGTCCGGATTTCTTCGCTCCGACAGACAGCCGCTTGAGTACTGCCAACTCCTGAGTAAGATACTTCTCTACATCGATCCCTGTACTCAACACGGACCCCGCGCCTATCCACACACTACTAGATACGAAGTTCAGCGTACGACAGAACAGCTGAAATTAGGAATAACATGAAATTAAGACATTAAGGATTTAAAAATAAAAGAGATTTGAGAGTAAAAATAATAAAATGGAAAATTTAAAAAGGACACTTAGGAATAAAAATGAGAAAATAAGCCGGCCTAGTCGGCTTGGAGGCTTTGTCATATAAGCATTTTAAGCGCTAGGTCGCGGGTTTCCGTCCGGAGAGAACTTTATCCTAAACAGATAAGGTTCGTTCTCGGAACGGCTGGCTTTCTCCTATCCTCTTTTCTCTTCAATTTTGGGACCATTCTTTCTCTCTTCGATTTCGGGACCATTCTTTCTCTTTTCGATTTCGGGACCATTCTTTCTCTCTTCAATTTCGGGACCATTCTTTCTCTCTTCGATTTCGGGACCTTAAGACCTCAATCGTTTCAGTTCCCTCCATAAAAGCCCATTTAAATTATTAAAATAAAAATCCTTCCTAAAATATTATGATGCTTTTTTCTGTCTGTTTTATAACAAAAGGATTTATAATCTAAATTATTTGTAGGGTAAAGTGTTAAGCTGTGTCCACACAGTTGACCTCGTCGATCGATCGTCGACTGAAACCGTACACTGCCTCGACAGCATAGATTCACTTCACCTCGTCGATCGATTATTTATCGGTCGACTATGTAAGTGGATATAGCTTTAGACAGCCCAGACTCACCTGAAAATATTCGGCCGACTTCGTATAAACTCGGGTTTCGAGCGCGTCGGAAGTGAGCAGCGGGAACAGCAGCTGAAGGAACGCGACTAGACAGGCCTGTTCCGCGTTCGACGCATACGCGTAGCTTAGCGTCACGGACAGGGTCAGCTGCTCTTGTACGCATGCGCGAATAATCTTCTCGTCACACAGGAGGAGTGTATCGCAGAGGAAGTGCGCGAAAAGGCGCTCCTTAGGCTCCTTGAGGAGTGCCTTCAGGAGGGAGTTGTTAAGGAGGAAACAGACTGTGAGCAGTTCTAAGGCTTCCTTACAGACGAGGATGTCGTCTAGATCGATGTCTTTGGTGTCACCTGCAAAATGGGTAGGAGTAAAAATAAATTCACTTGAAAATGGGGACTACTAGCTCTGTTTTTGGTATTACCTGCAATATGAGGGTCAGTGAAAAGCTCCTGAACAGATATAATGTTCGTTCTCGGAACGTTTAGCTTTCTCCTATCCTGTCCTTTTTTTTTTTTTTTTTTAAGCAAGAAGAATCTACGATTGTCTTCCTCTGTAATGTAGCCAAAAAATGTCCCGAAAAAGGACTTTGCATTTTTCGGGACTTTAGTTTAGGCCCATGTCACTCGAACTTTGAAAAGAGGTTCTTTTTAAGATGTAGATCAAAAGTACGGCCAAGGTCCGCGAAAGAAATAGTTCATCCGTTCTTAAGGGCAAAAAAAAGCGTTTCTGAGGGCTTTAGACTGTGAGCAGTTCTAAGGCTTCCTTACAGACGAGGATGTCGTCTAGATCGATGTCTTTGGTATCACCTGCAAAACGGGGAAGAGTAATAATAAATTCACTTGAAAATGGGGACTACTAGCTCTGTTTTTGGTATCACCTGCAATATGGGGGGTCAGTGAAAAGCTCCTGAACAGATATAATGTTCGTTCTCGGAACGGCTGGCTTTCTCCTATCCTGTCCTCCTTCTCTCTTAGATTTCGGGACGATACGAACTTAGCATTTACAGTTCCCTCTATCAAACCTCTTTTAAAAAAAAGCAAGAAGAATCTACGATTGTCTTCCTATGTAATGTAGCCAAAAAAATGTCCCGAAAAAAGACTTTGCATTTTTCGGGACTTTAGGCCCATGCCATGTCACTCGAACTTTGAAAAGAGGTTCTTTTTAAGATGTAGATCAAGAGTAGGGCCAAGGTCCGCAAAATAAATAGTTCATCCGTTCTTAAGGGCAAAAAAAAAAGCGTTTCTGAGGGCTTTAGGGCTCAGAACAGAAATGGAGTAATAAATACCTTGCGCATTATCACCGCCAGGGGCGCTGCTATTCTCTTCCCCATCCAATGCGAACATCTCATTCGTCCTCCTAGTAAACACCTCCACGGGGGCCGCCTTCATTTCGAAATCTCCGCGCGAAGCTGCCCAAATGATTTTGATGAGGGAGAGCACCGTGTCGAGGTTCGGCGATATGCTGAGGACTAGAGAGTGAGTTGTGATGTCACTCGGAGACGAGGTGGCTATATTTGGGCCCGTGGTAATATTTGGACTTGTTGGGGCGGTGTTCACATTTGGACTTGTTGACCCTGGTTTCACATTTGAAGTGTTCTTGATGAGGGAGAGCACCGTGTCGAGGTTCGGCGATATGCTGAGGACTAGAGAGTGAGTTGTGATGTCACTCGGAGACGAGGTGGCTACATTTGGGCCCGTGGTAATATTTGGACTGACTGGGGCGGTGGTCACATTTGGACTTGTTGACCCTGGTTTCACATTTGAAGTGTTTGATATGCTGAGGACTAGAGAGTGAGTTGTGATGTCACTCGGAGACGAGGTGGCTATATTTGGGCCCGTGGTAATATTTGGACTTGTTGACCCTGGTTTCACATTTGAAGTGTTCATATTAGGACTCGCTGGGCCAGTGGTAATATTTGGGCCGGTGTTCATATTTGGACTGATAGGCCCTGTGTTCTTATTTGCGCCCGTAGAGCCAGAGGTTACGTTTGGGCCGCTGTGGTAATATTTGGGCCGGTGTTCATATTTGGACTGATAGGCCCTGTGTTCTTATTTGCGCCCGTAGAGCCAGAGGTTACGTTTGGGCCGCTGTTCATATTAGGACTAGTGGGGTCGGTATTTGGGCCCTCAGAGTTCCCAATATCTTGGGCAATACTAGGTGCAGGACTAGTGGGGTCGGTATTTGGGCCCTCAGAGTTCCCAATATCTTGGGCAATACTAGGTGTTATAGGGTCGAGAGGCCCTGGTCGATTGGAAAGGAGGGTGTTGAGACGATTACTCGATAGAACCGTGGCGTGAAAGACGTTGGTGGATGGCGGAGGATCGCTGGGAATAATTCCTGTGAAGGGGCAAGAAACAGGGAGAGATGGCGGAGGATCGCTGGGAATAACTCCTGTGAAGGGGCAAGAAACAGGGAGGATAATAATAATAGACTCTTGAGTGGAAGGCAACCTCTAGGCGAGGTTAACGCCTTAGGCGTTCTCTACCACCTAACCCTTAGAGCTCCATTATTACGAGATCAAATTCTCAAATAAATGAGGATAAAATTCCATACCTCGGCTGGGATCGAACCCACGCCCTCCTGATTACCAGGCGAGCGTCTTGACCACTACGCCACCGAGGAGACTCTTGAGTGGAAGGCAACCACTAGGCGAGGTTAACGCCTTAGGCGTTCTCTACCACCTAACCCTTAGAGCTCCATTATTACGTGATCAAATTCTCAAATAAATGAGGATAAAATTCCATACCTCGGCTAAGATCGAACCCACGCCCTCCTGATTACTAGGCGAGCGTCTTGACCACTACGCCACCGAGGATAAAAGGTTTTAGAACAAAGAAGGTTAAGGTAATCAAATTCTAATCGGAAATAGGGGCACGGTTAGTTTCGATTCCCACTATCGACAAAAGTTTGTACTCGTTTTTCGATTGCAAATATTCCAACGGGTTACTTTCTGGTGTTCTCATGCTGACCCAGCACCTAAATGGGAAGTATTGTGTCTCTTCTCGCCCATCTAATGAGAGGCATACTACGGGATGGGCATGCTCCGACAAGGACCACGGGAGTCTAAGGTAGCAGATGTTTCATTGTTAGAAAATAAAAACGGCGATGAAACACTTATCTTAAAAAAATGAAATAAAAATAGAATGTCTCCTTTATCCTACTCGAATGAGACTTTCAATATAATATATATTGAATATTGAAATATATTGAATAAATATTGAAATAGACTAAAAAGTTCCCTGACCCCAGCAGTCTAAAAAAGGAAATAAGACATGGAGGGAGCTATTGATTCTGGGAGTGTAAAGGTTTTCAAGTTTCAAACCCTTCAAGAATTACAAAAGTAATTTGTTAAAAGCTGGTCTACTCCCTGTTTAACGTCCCCCATCCAGACACTTTATTCTTACCCGATATTTCTCACTATAAACTCATTCGTACAGGTGGGCAGAGAATGGTGGAACGCCTGTTTGAGAAGAGAGATGGCTGTCTCTAGCTCCCCTGCCTTCATTTCATCCGGTTCCTCAAGACGGGATAGTTCCAGCAGGCTAATCTTAATGTGGCCCAGAATGGTGAGCAGAAACTTGGCTATCTTCAGAATGATCAGGTACGCCGATCTGCAAACAGAAAGAGAGGATTTAAAACCTTAGCCGTATTTTATCATTCCTCTCTGTGGCACTTTCATCATTTTTCAACTTCTACACCCTGGGGTTATTGAAGGAATGATTGAAGGCAAAAACACAAGAGGAAGACAACCAGTGGACTACATCAAACAAATAATGGAGGATATGAACGTCACAATCTACTATGATATCAAGAGGAAGGCAGAAGACAGGGAAACATGGCGTACTGCAGCAAACCAGCTTTATGGCTGTTAACCAATGATGATGACACCCTGGCTGTCAAAGCATATTTCATGGTGTTGACCCACAGAAATTCATGTATTAAAACATCACCCTGGCTGTCAAGACATATTTCATGGTGTTGACCCACAGAAATTCATGTATTAAAACATCTCCCTTAACATTGTGTAAATGACCTAGTAGTCAAATAACCCGACATTTGCAAACAACAACAACAACAACAACAACATGAGAGACAGACTCTTCAATTATTGGAATTATTTCATCAAAAAATGGCAAAATTTCACTCAGAGGCCCTCTTTCAGATAACCATTGAAAATACATAAGTTTGTCACAGGACAGCAAGTGTGGACTTCTAAAACAGAATCTCTTTGGTTGAATCACGATGAATAATAAATAAAAAAAAAAGTCACTTAATAAAATACGGCTAGACTCAAAGCGAAATCTCTTTGATTGAAACACGATTTAAAATAAAATAAAAAAAAGTCTCATAATCTTCTCGCTCATCTGATGAGAGGCATACTACGGGATGGGCATGCTACGACACAGACCACAAGCGTCTAATGTAGCAGTTGTTTCATCGCTACGAAATAAAAACGGCGGTGAAACACTCATTTTTAAAAAAAAAATAAAATAAAAATAAAATAAAAATACGGCTACACTTACCGTTTGGTGGGTAAATCCGCATTGGACAGGAAGTTGGTTTTGGTGAGTATGTCCAACACTATAGAGACGTGTTCTGAAGATAGAAAGCTATGCTGAAACTCCAGGGCCTTGTCACTTAGAGTATCCACTGCTGGCATTAACATAGCGTACATCACCTGAAATACAATGCAATATGAATTTTATCATCATAGGCACAATGTACTTCGAGCTGAATCATCCTCGACTTGAACTACGCGGAATAGCTTAAGTTTTTGTCGACTGAGGAGGAAAGAGATCAGTCTTCACAATGGAGGAGTTGCAATTGGGAAAATGTTATCAATACAAGGTCAATTCCTACGTAAAAGAAAAAAAAAAAAAACCTGAGTCATCTTTAAAGTGGACATGTATGGTCTGTGCCATAACATGCCCATCCCGTAGTACCTGCTCTAGTAGTAGTACCTCAGATGAGCGAGAAGAGACACAATACTTCCCATTTGGGTGATGGGGCAACATGAGACCACCAGAAAGTAACCTGTTGAAATGATTTAAAAAATACCGATAAATCGTGAACTTCGACGTCACGGCATACGCTCCCGTAGGCGATGACGTCATAATTCATGACTCCCGCTTGGTTTATTTGTGCGCAAACGTTTCTGCGCATTTGGACGTGAAATCTGACGTCACAACTCTTTGAACTTTTTCATTAGAACGGCAATTGAAAATTGAATTTTCGACCTTTTAAACTTTTTCGGAGTTTTGACCTCATATTTGGATTTTTCACGTCAATCAGAGAGAGACCTGCAAACAGAAAGAAAGAAGAAATTTCAATGGAGGAGTTGCAATTGGGAAAATATTATTAATAAAATGTCAATTCCTACGTAAAAAGTTGTGAAAAAATCCAAATCTGAGGTCAAAACTCGGAAAAAAATTCAATTCTCAATTGCCGTCCTAATGAAAAAGTTCGAAGAGTTGTGACGTCAGATTTCACGTCAAAATGCGCAGAAACGCTTGCGCACAAACAAACGAAGCGGGAGTCATGAATTATGACGTCATCGCCTACGGGAGCTAGCGATGATACACCTTCAACAAGTACATTGTACTGACACCCTAAGTCTTTGTCGTAGCATGGTCATTCCGTAGTATGTCCCTCATCAGACGGGTGAGGAGAGGCAGAAAGACACTACTCCCCAGTTAGGTTCACACTATAGAGACGTGTTCTGAAGATAGAAAGCTATGCTGAAACTCCAGGGCCTTGTCACTTAGAGTATCCACTGCTGGCATTAACATTGCGTACATCACCTGAAATACAATGCAATATGAATTTTATGACCACTTGAACTCGAGCCAGCAATCTAAAGATTTGAAGTTCACCATGCTAACCACAACACCAGAGGTTGGGTGAAAAAAAAAAATAAAAGGAAAACTATTACTTAAAGTTCGCCTCAGGCGGGAATCAAACCAAGTTATCTGTGTAATCAATTCATCATACGCACTATGTACTTAGAGCTGAATGGTCCTCGACTTGAACTACGCGGAATAGCTTAAGTTTTTGTCGACTGAGGAGGAAAGAGTCTTCACAATGGAGGAGTTGCAATTGGGAGTCTTCACAATGGAGGAGTTGCAATTGGGAAAATATTATTAATACAAGGTCGATTCCTACTTAAAAGATTGTGAAAAATCCAAATCTGAGGTCAAAACTCGGAAAAAGTAACTTTAAAAGGTGGAAAATTCAATTTTTAATTGCCGTTCTAATGAAAAAGTTCGAAGAGTTGTGACGTCAGATTTCACGTCAAAATGCGCAGAAACGCTTGCGCACAAACAAACGAAGCGCGAGTTATGAATTATGACGTCATCGCCTACGGGTCTACGGGAGCGTATGCCGTGACGTCAAAGTTTACGATTTACCGGTATTTTAAAAGTCGTAAGAAAAGAAAAATTCCGTTGGTCCCCATTTTTCCTGCTCTATGACTTTGAAACATCACCCAAGTAAGCGCAACTGATCTATTCTTGGTAAATCTGAATTTGCTCATTTAGTTTTGGTTCTGCTTAGGCCATTGAGACCCCATTAAGAAAAAAGTTGATGCAGAAATGTCTGTACTCACTTCTAAATTGTAAAGCACTTGCGAGGGAGAGGGAGAGAAGAAAACTTCATTGACTGGGGAAGTTATGTGAGATCCTCCTAGCACCTGGGTTGAAGAAGACTTAGCGAAGGCAGTCTGGAACAAAGAAAGAGGAAATAATATAACCTGTTTGATAAAAAAAAAGGAATTTTAATTGTGTTAAGCATACATGCTTGTCACAAATGTCGTTCTCCGCTTAATATACTACGCTAAATTTTATGACATGACTTGGACTCGAACCACCAACCTCCAGATTCAAAGTCCACCGTGCTAACCACTGCAACACTGAGGTTGGTTATAACCTGCTTGATAAAATAATAATAAAACTAAAAAAATAATAATAAACAGTTTAACCAGCCTAGTTAGCTTGGTTGGTAGGGCGTCTGCCTTGTACGCGCTAGACCGATTCCCGCCCGGGGCGGATTATATCCTTAATAAGAAAAGTGTACCACATTTGTAACTGACTTTGTACCATGTACCTATTTTGTGTATTTATGTACAATAAAAATTTTTTTTTTTGTATCGTATCTATTTGAAATAAGAACTGTGTATACACCGCGTTCTGGGACATGAGAACACCAGGCAGGG
>NW_007379276.1:52734-59132 GCF_000475195.1 Diaphorina citri | reverse complement strand
AAAGTGGAAAAGGAGGAGGAGAAGGAGAAGAAGAAAGTGGAAAAGGAGGAGGAGAAGGAGAAGAAGAAAGTGGAAAAGAAGGAGGAGAAGGAGAAGAAGAAAGTGGAAAAGGAGGAGAAGGAGAGAAAGAAAGTGGAAAAGGAGGAGGAGAAGGACAAAGTGGAAAGGAGGAGGAGAAAGAGAAGAAGAAAGTGGAAAAGAAGGAGGAGAAGGAGAGAAAGAAAGTGGAAAAGGAGAAGGAGAAGAAGAAAGTGGAAAAGGAGAAGGAGAGAAAGAAAGTGGAAAAGGAGGAGGAGAAGGAGAAGAAGAAAGTGGAAAAGGAGGAGGAGAAGGAGAAGAAGAAAGTTGTACATTTAATTTTAAATTATAATAAATTAATGAAAATCCGAAGAATCAAAATGAAGAAGAGGAGGAGGAAGGAACGTGATTATGAGACGTGATGAAGGCAAAATGGTGACCCAAAAATCCACACGTGATTTGTCACCTTTGCTTTCACGACATGTTACTTTCTATCACGTTACGAACATATGTTTCATTTCCAAGTTCCAACAAAAAATCCCTCCTCCCCTTTCTTTCCTTCCCCTCCTCCTCATTTTCATCAGGTTCTCCTCCTTTCCTCTTCTTCCCCCTTCTTTATTTTCATCACAGAATGGCCAGGCAAGCGATGAAGTCAAAATTAATTACACCGTCCCATATAATAGGTACATAGGTAGTTGGTCAACAAATAAGAGGGACGGGGGAGGGGAAAAAGAAGAGTGGGGAGGGAAAAAAGAGGGACAAGTAGGAGGGAAAAAGGCATTAAGTCCGATTTAGGAGGGACATTGAGATCGCGTGTAGAAAAAAAAATCCCACGGCCAAATCCGTTTTTAATAACTCCGCACAGGACTTAAGGGATTTACACCCCGGGGGAGAGATTTACCTTACTAATCCCACATTATTAATTGTTGGGGATTTTTTTCTCTCTTTTTCCCGCGTTTGTCCAGTGATAGGACTTAGGAGTTGGGAGGCAGAATTTGTATTAGAAATTCGTCAATAAATTTAATATTCGTCGGTAATTCTGCAGTGTTTAGCGCTGGACTTCGGATCTGAAGGTTGGTGGTTCGAGTCCAAGTCAAGTCATAATTTATCGAGGTTATGACCATTCCGACAGCCCGAGTCCGGGGAACGATCCTTCCAAGATGGAAGGCTAATAATAATAATAATAATAATAATAATAATAATAATAATAATAATAATAATAATAATAATAATAATAATAATAATAATAATAATAATAATAATAATAATAATAATAATAATAATAATAATAATAATAATAATAATAATAATAATAATAATAATAATAATAATAATAATAATAATAATAATAATAATAATAATAATGTTGGATGTCACCAATATTTATTCTGTCATTAGAACTTCTGTTAAGCTATAACAGCCAGTTAAGTTCCATTTAATTTGTAGTGGCTTAACAGGGCTGTTAAGCTAACGGGCTGTTTGAGGCTGGAAAGAAGGTTAGTGAAATCCACCATAGGTGTGTTATTATTATTATTATTTATCGAAGAACGACATTTTTGTGCCAAGCATTTAAGTACCTATTATTAAATGACTCACTTTATGCTTTATAATATGACCTGAACATAAAAGACGTACCCGAGTCAGCTCCCATGGCGTAGTGGTCACTGCACTCGCCTTGCACGCGGGAGACCCGGGTTCGATTCCCGGCGGGGTCAAGAAATTTGTGTCCCTTTTCTCCCCCTTCTCTGGCAAATTCGCAGATACCTTCGAGGGATTTTTTACTTATTATTTTCATATTCAAAATCTTCCAGAGTTTGGTGGTGTGACACAAGGAGTTGAGAGTGAAGGCCTGATTTATTCCCACGCTCCCTTATTTCTCCCTGTAATATTTCCCCCCTTTCTGCTCCTTCTCTCGTCTTCCACCTCCTCCTCCTCTTGAACGTGACTGCATAACTACTTAAGATCTTTTTGACGGGGGTTTTTACCCTCGATTCGGGGATCAGCCAGCCTGAATATGTCAGGAATAGCCAGTACGCAACTGTCCAGATGGTCACCCGTACGAATACTTGGTATCCACGCTCAGCGTTGCTTAACTTTGGTGATCCATTGGCAACTTAACAGGGCACGGTTAGTTCAGTAGGGCACGGTTAGTTCAGTGGTAACGCACTTGCTTGCCATGCAGAAGGTCCCGGGTTCAAATCCCACCATCGACAAAAATTTGTACTCATTTTTCGATTGCAAATATTTCAACGGGCGGCGCATTACCTATGGATTTAAAAGTGAACACTCTATGGGTAAGTTGGTAGTTAGTTGGTTGGTAGGTAGTAAGTTATAGATGTAGGTAGGTAGGCAGGTTTATTTGCTATTAAATAAATGTTTCTCCCTAACTAGAACACCTAAAACCGGCATATTATCCTTTCATATATAGTTTGAAACAAACTTTTCTCCCTCTCCTTTACCTCTTTCTCCTCTATCTCCTCCTCCTTTTCTCCTTCTGTTCTTATTCTTCCACCTACTGGTTATTCTTCTTCTCCTCCTCCTTCTCTTCTTCCCTTTTTATTTTCTCATCTTCCTCATCCTCCTCCTTGTTCTTCTTCTTCTTCTTCTTCTTCTTCTTCTTCTTCTTCTTCTTCTTCTTCTTCTTCACCTCCTTGTTTTTCTCCTCCTCCTCCTAATTCTTCTCTTCTTCCCTATTTATTCTCTCATCCTCCCCCTCGTTTTTCTTCTTCACCTCCGGTTTAAACAGAGTCTTGGTGTTCTACAGAAGGAATTATAGGGGTCAGGTCAACCCCCATAAATATGCTAAGGGCCAGCACCTAAATGGGGAGTATTGTGTCTCTTCTCGCCCATCTGATGAGAGGCATATACTACGGGATGGGCATGCTACGACACAGACCACATGCGTCCAATGTAGCAGTGTAGCAATGTATGAACTTTTCTATTTCTAAGACCTCTCATTTTAATCATCATTGTATTTAACTACTGTTTACTGTCATAAAATTTATTATGAAAAAGGCATACCAGTTGTCAACAAGCTAGGGGCTTTTTAGGGGGAAAGAATATGTGGAATAGGGGAGAGAAGAAGAAGGGGAGAAGAAGGAGATACAAGAAGAAGGGGGATGAGAAAGAGAAAAAGGAGGAGGAGAAGAAGAAGAAAAAGAAGGAGGAAGAGGAGACGAAAGAGGAAAAGGAGGAGAAAGAGAGGGAGCCTTTGAATTTTGAAAATGACGTTCTGGTCTCATTAAATACAAAGAAATCCTTGAAGTTCCTCGACCACAATGATACAAAGGAGGAGGAAAAGGAGGGAGGGAAGAAGGATAAAGAGAAAGAAGAGGACAATGAGAAGAGGGGAAAAAGAGAAGGAGAGAGAGGAAAAGTGGAAAGAGACGAGAGGAGGAAGAGAAAGGAATTGTAGGGAAAGAGGAGAAAGAAGAAGAAGGATGGAGCAGGAAGAAGAAGAAGAAGAAGAAAAAGAGGGAGATAAAGAGAAAGAGAAGGAAAGGGAAGACAAGGAAAAAGAGATGGAGAAACCCATGAAAAGTCTAATATTTGACTAACTTGTGAGTCTGAACAAAATATGACAAAGGTCTTTTTTTTAAAACCAAGTCTTTTGTCCTTGGGTTAAGTTAACCATTATCCTTTGTTCTCGGGTTAAGTTGAAAATATAATGAAACTTGTTCGGGTTGAAGTCAGAATTAAATATGTCGCCAACTACAAACAAAAGCTATTGAGACAAGGAAGGCATCCAGGAATGTAGAGAGAGAGAGGGGAGAGAAAGAGAGAGAAGGAACAAGAAGAAAGAGAAAGAAACAATTGAGAGGGAAGAGAATGAAAAATAATACAGAAGAGGAGAGTGGAAGAACACTAACGGAAAAGAGAAGACAATTAAATACGATCGAAAAATAATAACAGAGAGAAGAATAATATAAAATAGAAAAGAGAAGAAGAAGAAAAAAAAAGAAGCCAAAACCCACCAAACATAATAATATAAAAATATAACACATCATTTAAAGCCAAAGTAATATTGTCTTTACCTAGAAAAATAAATAAAATAAAATAATAAGAATAAAAAAAAAAAAAAAAAAAGGAATTACCTAACAAGGAACCCCTCTCAGGGGACACGATGTATGAGTGAGAGAGAGAGAGAGAAAATTCGAAATGAAATCAGTAGAGAGATAGAGAGAAATAAAAGGTAAATAAAGAACACATCAGAAAAGACAAAGAAGAAGACATCATCAGTTTAAAAGAATGACAGAAATAATAAAAAAGAGAGAGAGAGAGAGGGAGGGAGAGAGAGAGAATCAAATATAAGGGAAGATAACTTATAGGAATTTAGGAGGGACGAAGTGGGCACTAAGGGAATTACTATGAAGAGAAACAGAGAGAGGAAACGAGACAAAGAGAGAGAGAGAGGAAGAGAGACAGAGAGAGAGAAGGAGAGGAAGAGAGAGAGAGGAAAAGAGAGAGAGAGAGAGGAAGAGAGAGAGAAGGAGAGAGAGAGAAGGAGAGAGAGAGAGAGAGAGAAGGAGAGGAAGAGAGAGAGAGAAGAAAAAGAAGAGAAAGAGAGAGAGAGGAAGAGAGAAGGAGAGGAAGAGAGAGAGAGAGAAGAAGAAGAGGAAGAGAGAGAGAAAGAGAGAGAGAGAGAAAGTCAAATCTCTAATAGGGGGGGGGAGTGAGTAACTAAGGGAATTAGAGTGAAGGAATTTTATTTGAGAAGGTTAAAGTGGTTTGTGAAGTATTTGATGGACTTTTGAAATTATCCAATTCAACTCTTAATGACAAGTGAGACCCCAAAGGTGTTCCAATCTGCCCCCTAACACTGGACATGACTTTAGAATAGAATAGAATATACCTTGTTTATACTGCCAGAATGAGACTGAAAAGTCCCTTTACTCCCGCAGTCCGAACAAGGTCTTAATATGTGAGCCCGCATGAGATTTTTTTATATTTATTTTTAACCCTATCATGCGCAAGATCACCAATTCTGCTCAAATTTCAGTATGTTATAGTTCTTGACCAGTACAAAAAGGAAATCAAAGACTTTGAAAAAAAACGTAATTTTTCACCCTCTTTTGACCAATTTTCAATTTGTTCCAGATCTGCACTCTGCGCATGGTAGGGTTAAAATATACTTACTACCTAACTCATCTTTTTCTTTATTTTTATTTTTCTTCTTCTTCTTCTTCTTCTTCTTCTTCTTCTTCTTCTTCTTCTTCTTCTTCCTTCTTCTTCTTCTTCTTCTTCTTCTTCTTCTTCTTCTTCTTCTTCTTCTTCTTCTTTTCTTCTTGAGGTGCCGTCTCCGTTCCGGAGGTTGGCAAACATCATGGTTATTCTACACGTTATCCATAACGTATAGAAGTATTAGATTTCTTTCTTTCTTCCTTTCTTTCTTTCTTTCTACTTCTCCTTCTTCTTCTTCTTTCTTACTTTCTTTCTTTCTTTCCCTTTCTCCTTCTTCTTCTTCTTATCCGTTTCCAACGGGTGCGATAATTGGTGTGCAAAAAAATATTTGATATAGGTATTTCGATATTTTTACTTTCTATAGTTCTCTTTAGGGGGCACCGTTAGTCCGGTGGTAAAGCTCCTGATGCTTGCCATGCAGGAGGTCCTGGGTTCGAATCCCATCACATCAACAAAAATTTGCACTCTTTTTCGATTAAAAAAAAATCTCGTAAAAGTAAGTTAAAAAAAAAAAAAATGCATTTCCCCCTCACTCGGAACGAGGGTTTGATAAAAGCTGAGACGAGGGAGGGAGGAGAGGAGGGAAGAAGGAAGAAGAAGAGAGGAGAAGTAAGAAGAGGGGAAGGGAGAGTTTTAAAATATTATAAAGGGGGGTATCTATGGAAATGTCTTATAGCCTACTAACATACATTTCTTCCATCTTATTCCAATACCTACTTTCCGAATTCCACCTTGGTTTTTTGAGAGGAAACTGTATACCTGCTAGGGTCTTATCGTCCCGAAATCGAGAGAGAATTACAGGCTAAGAGAAAACAGGCCGTTTCCGGGGAACGGATCTTTTTTTTTTTTTTTTAATTTAAACGCAGGTCTTTTATTGTTCCATAAAATGTAATGTTATTACCAATCAAATATATAAGACCTTGTTTAGACTGCGAGAGTAAAGGGACTTTTCAGTCCTATGCTGGTAGTATAAACAAGGTATATTCTATTCTATTCTATTCTATTCTATTCTATTCTATTATCTGTTTAGGATAAAATCCGCCTACATACCTAACTCACCTAGTGTTGAGCTTAAAACTTGGTTCTTTTGTCACATCCACCAAACTCTCTCTCTTTCTCTCTCTCTTTCTCTCTCTCTCTCTCTCTCCGAGCAAACTTTTCCAGAACTTTTTTTTATTTATTTTCCAAAAAAAAAAAAG
>NW_007379276.1:32734-50234 GCF_000475195.1 Diaphorina citri | reverse complement strand
TTCACTAGTCGGATATTTCACTGATGGGAGTTTTCACTAGTCGGATATTTCACTGATGGGAGTTTTCACTAGTCGGATATTTCACTGATGGGAGTTTTCACTAGTCGGATATTTCACTGATGGGAGTTTTCACTAGTCGGATATTTCACTGATGGGAGTTTTCACTAGTCGGATATTTCACTGATGGGAGTTTTCACTAGTCGGATATTTCACTGATGGGAGTTTTCACTAGTCGGATATTTCACTGATGGGAGTTTTCACTAGTCGGATATTTCACTGATGGGAGTTTTCACTAGTCGGATATTTCACTGATGGGAGTTTTCACTAGTCGGATATTTCACTGATGGGAGTTTTCACTAGTCGGATATTTCACTGATGGGAGTTTTCACTAGTCGGATATTTCACTGATGGGAGTTTTCACTAGTCGGATATTTCACTGATGGGAGTTTTCACTAGTCGGATATTTCACTGATGGGAGTTTTCACTAGTCGGATATTTCACTGATGGGAGTTTTCACTAGTCGGATATTTCACTGATGGGAGTTTTCACTAGTCGGATATTTCACTGATGGGAGTTTTCACTAGTCGGATATTTCACTGATGGGAGTTTTCACTAGTCGGATATTTCACTGATGGGAGTTTTCACTAGTCGGATATTTCACTGATGGGAGTTTTCACTAGTCGGATATTTCACTGATGGGAGTTTTCACTAGTCGGATATTTCACTGATGGGAGTTTTCACTAGTCGGATATTTCACTGATGGGAGTTTTCACTAGTCGGATATTTCACTGATGGGAGTTTTCACTAGTCGGATATTTCACTGATGGGAGTTTTCACTAGTCGGATATTTCACTGATGGGAGTTTTCACTAGTCGGATATTTCACTGATGGGAGTTTTCACTAGTCGGATATTTCACTGATGGGAGTTTTCACTAGTCGGATATTTCACTGATGGGAGTTTTCACTAGTCGGATATTTCACTGATGGGAGTTTTCACTAGTCGGATATTTCACTGATGGGAGTTTTCACTAGTCGGATATTTCACTGATGGGAGTTTTCACTAGTCGGATATTTCACTGATGGGAGTTTTCACTAGTCGGATATTTCACTGATGGGAGTTTTCACTAGTCGGATATTTCACTGATGGGAGTTTTCACTAGTCGGATATTTCACTGATGGGAGTTTTCACTAGTCGGATATTTCACTGATGGGAGTTTTCACTAGTCGGATATTTCACTGATGGGAGTTTTCACTAGTCGGATATTTCACTGATGGGAGTTTTCACTAGTCGGATATTTCACTGATGGGAGTTTTCACTAGTCGGATATTTCACTGATGGGAGTTTTCACTAGTCGGATATTTCACTGATGGGAGTTTTCACTAGTCGGATATTTCACTGATGGGAGTTTTCACTAGTCGGATATTTCACTGATGGGAGTTTTCACTAGTCGGATATTTCACTGATGGGAGTTTTCACTAGTCGGATATTTCACTGATGGGAGTTTTCACTAGTCGGATATTTCACTGATGGGAGTTTTCACTAGTCGGATATTTCACTGATGGGAGTTTTCACTAGTCGGATATTTCACTGATGGGAGTTTTCACTAGTCGGATATTTCACTGATGGGAGTTTTCACTAGTCGGATATTTCACTGATGGGAGTTTTCACTAGTCGGATATTTCACTGATGGGAGTTTTCACTAGTCGGATATTTCACTGATGGGAGTTTTCACTAGTCGGATATTTCACTGATGGGAGTTTTCACTAGTCGGATATTTCACTGATGGGAGTTTTCACTAGTCGGATATTTCACTGATGGGAGTTTTCACTAGTCGGATATTTCACTGATGGGAGTTTTCACTAGTCGGATATTTCACTGATGGGAGTTTTCACTAGTCGGATATTTCACTGATGGGAGTTTTCACTAGTCGGATATTTCACTGATGGGAGTTTTCACTAGTCGGATATTTCACTGATGGGAGTTTTCACTAGTCGGATATTTCACTGATGGGAGTTTTCACTAGTCGGATATTTCACTGATGGGAGTTTTCACTAGTCGGATATTTCACTGATGGGAGTTTTCACTAGTCGGATATTTCACTGATGGGAGTTTTCACTAGTCGGATATTTCACTGATGGGAGTTTTCACTAGTCGGATATTTCACTGATGGGAGTTTTCACTAGTCGGATATTTCACTGATGGGAGTTTTCACTAGTCGGATATTTCACTGATGGGAGTTTTCACTAGTCGGATATTTCACTGATGGGAGTTTTCACTAGTCGGATATTTCACTGATGGGAGTTTTCACTAGTCGGATATTTCACTGATGGGAGTTTTCACTAGTCGGATATTTCACTGATGGGAGTTTTCACTAGTCGGATATTTCACTGATGGGAGTTTTCACTAGTCGGATATTTCACTGATGGGAGTTTTCACTAGTCGGATATTTCACTGATGGGAGTTTTCACTAGTCGGATATTTCACTGATGGGAGTTTTCACTAGTCGGATATTTCACTGATGGGAGTTTTCACTAGTCGGATATTTCACTGATGGGAGTTTTCACTAGTCGGATATTTCACTGATGGGAGTTTTCACTAGTCGGATATTTCACTGATGGGAGTTTTCACTAGTCGGATATTTCACTGATGGGAGTTTTCACTAGTCGGATATTTCACTGATGGGAGTTTTCACTAGTCGGATATTTCACTGATGGGAGTTTTCACTAGTCGGATATTTCACTGATGGGAGTTTTCACTAGTCGGATATTTCACTGATGGGAGTTTTCACTAGTCGGATATTTCACTGATGGGAGTTTTCACTAGTCGGATATTTCACTGATGGGAGTTTTCACTAGTCGGATATTTCACTGATGGGAGTTTTCACTAGTCGGATATTTCACTGATGGGAGTTTTCACTAGTCGGATATTTCACTGATGGGAGTTTTCACTAGTCGGATATTTCACTGATGGGAGTTTTCACTAGTCGGATATTTCACTGATGGGAGTTTTCACTAGTCGGATATTTCACTGATGGGAGTTTTCACTAGTCGGATATTTCACTGATGGGAGTTTTCACTAGTCGGATATTTCACTGATGGGAGTTTTCACTAGTCGGATATTTCACTGATGGGAGTTTTCACTAGTCGGATATTTCACTGATGGGAGTTTTCACTAGTCGGATATTTCACTGATGGGAGTTTTCACTAGTCGGATATTTCACTGATGGGAGTTTTCACTAGTCGGATATTTCACTAATGGGAGTTTTCACTAGTCGGATATTTCACTGATGGGAGTTTTCACTAGTCGGATATTTCACTGATGGGAGTTTTCACTAGTCGGATATTTCACTGATGGGAGTTTTCACTAGTCGGATATTTCACTGATGGGAGTTTTCACTAGTCGGATATTTCACTGATGGGAGTTTTCACTAGTCGGATATTTCACTGATGGGAGTTTTCACTAGTCGGATATTTCACTGATGGGAGTTTTCACTAGTCGGATATTTCACTGATGGGAGTTTTCACTAGTCGGATATTTCACTGATGGGAGTTTTCACTAGTCGGATATTTCACTGATGGGAGTTTTCACTAGTCGGATATTTCACTGATGGGAGTTTTCACTAGTCGGATATTTCACTGATGGGAGTTTTCACTAGTCGGATATTTCACTAATGGGAGTTTTCACTAATCAGATATTTCACTTATCCGAAGACAAGAAAAGAGAGGAGCTTGAAGAAGAACTAAAAAGCTATATTACTCGAGGACGCAGTATGGGAAAACGGCAAAAGTTCAACGGAACAAAAGCGCGAAGCTTCCCAGCGCGAAATCCGAGAGAGAACGCGAGGAAGCAAAAAGCCGAGAAACTTTCTGGGATGCAAAGAAGAAAACGAAGGAGGAGGAGGAGGAGAAGAAGAAAGGAAGAGGGACAGGAGAATGCGAAGGAAGAAGGAGGGAGAGGAGAGTTTTGGAGCAAAAATTGGAGAAGATTGGGAGGGGAAGGGAAAGATTCGGGGTAGGGGAAGTCACGGGAAAGAAAGTTTATAGGAGGGGAGATAATTGAGAAAAGTTTCTTCCTCCTTTTTTTTCTCCTCCTCTACTTCTTCTTCTTCTCCTTCTTCTTCTTCTCCTCCTCCTCCACACACACTCACACAAAGTCTTCTAACTTGTCTAGAAAGTTGAAAGTTCTTCCGTCCAATTTTGGAAAGTTTCTTGATTCCTTTTCCTCTCCCTCTCTCTCTCTCATTTCTCCTGCTTCCTTAAAGTTTACTTTCTGTTGCCTTTAGAGCTCGTTCCCACTTGTCGTTCGGAAAAAAATCGTGTCGCGTATATCTATGTAGTGGGAACACTCTCATTTAAATTACATTGCCTACAGGACATTCGGGAAAAAATGGAATCTGAAAAAATCGCGGGAAACTCCCGACAAGTGGGAACGAACTCTTAGTAAAGGGGAGCCAAAATGGTCTATTTTCATTGAATTTACGAAATTTACATAATAAAATTATAGAAAACCTCTCTCATCTTAAGAAATGATGCCCAGAACGCTGATACCTCTTTGAATCGGGAATTCAAAGGACAGATCTTTTGAATGAGGAAGTTCCTTGACCAAACTACAATAATAATCTGGAAATGGGTTGAAATATCCAAATTAACTTGAGACTTGTCTTTTCTCCTCTCTCCAGGTTCGTTCTCGTTCTCGGAACGACCGGCTTTCTCCTATCCTGTCTTCCATTTTCGCTTTCGGGACGAGAAGGCCTGAACAGTTACAGTTCCCTCTATCAAACCTCTTTAAAAAATCTTCTCATGTCACGTCAAAAATTTGTCATTGTGATTTTGTACAGGAAAGTCGTGAGCTGTTCACGCCAGATTTCTCTTACTTTTTCTTTCTCCACACTTTCTTTTACAATATGTGTGAAAAGTTGCCAAAGTTGTTCCAAGTTTTCTCTTCACTGCAAAACTTTTGAGTTCTTTCTTCTTTCGCAGAGAACTGTTTGACTTGTTAATACTTTTAGTACTTTGTCCAATTGTTTGGCGTTTTCCTTTCTTTAGCGATTTTTGATGGCATGATTTCAATCGATTGTTTTATTTATAGGGTCTTTATCATCATCATCATCATCATCATCATCATCATCATCATCATCATCATCATCATCATCATCATCATCATCATCATCATCATCATCCTCTCCTCTCTTTCTCCCATTTCCTCTCTCTCTTCTCTTCTCTCTTTTTCTTTCGCTTTTCTCTGTTGGTTTTGTATTTTGCAGCTTTGAACACCAGTTTGAGTGGAGAGGCAAAAGTAAACTTTTTTTTCTGTAACTTTCTGATGATGCTTTCCGAAATGGTTTCTAACTTTGTACCAATGTGTAGTTTGATTTCAATACCTTTTCTATTTCATCATCATCATCATCATCATCATCATCATCATCATCATCATCATCATCATCATCATCATCATCATTTCTAACTTTGTACCAATGTGTAGTTTGATTTCAATACCTTTTCTATACTATTCTATTACTTTTATTCTATTGATATTCTCTATATCTATTGATATTTATTCTATTGATACACTGAGAAAAAAACTAGGGTGCCGGCAGCCCAATCGGGTGACTGGGTTCCGGCACTCTAATATTGAACTCTATATCAGGAAGCTCGACACTATAATATAGCATTCCAACAGCCTAAATTAGGGGAAGTAACCCAAGAATAGAGTCTTCCACCCTAAATAAAAAATAAATAAACAAGTATAACCATAAGGTGAGGTTAACGCCGGAGTCGTTCTCTACCACCTAACCCTTAGAGCTGGTAATATGTGTTCGGATTGTCAAATAAATGGTGATGAAATTTTTCACCCTTCAGTTGGGAAAGAACCCATGACCTCTCGTTTACCAAGATAGATTTTAAATCATTTACAGCCAGTCTCTTTAACTTGGAAGCGTGGCTCGTAACCGCTAGGTCGCGGATTCGATTCCCGTCCGGAGCGAACTTTAAGATAAGGTTCGTTCTCGGAACGGCTGGCTATCCTGTCCACGAAAATCGCTCACGATATGGATTCCAAAATCCACGCTCCCAAAAGACACATTTTCGCAAAAGGAAAGAAAGATGGTTTAAAATTATGCAAGTTTTCTTCATTTCCAAAGAGAACAACTCGAAAAAAAAACAAGATGGCGGGAAGAGAGAATACTTTTTCTTAAAAAAAAAAAAATTTGGTAGAAAAAAAAAACTCTGGAAAAGAACTTTACTTAATCATAAATTTAAAACTAAAGAAAATAAAAACGAGAAGAAGGAGAGAGAGAGAGAGAGAGAGAAAAAAAAAGAAAAAAGAGAAAAAGTTTGTTCTGGATTTTTTTTTTTTTTTTTTTTTTTTTTAAAAAGGGACAGAGTCAAAATTATAGCCTTAAGGAACTTTTTCTTATTTCTTCTATCTCTCTCTCCCTCCCTCTCTCTCTCTTTCTCTCATCATCATCATCATCATCATCATCATCATCAACTCTTTACGCACTGAATTACCTACTTATGTACTTTCTATTTTTTAATACTTTGTACAGTATTTCATTAATACTTTTACAGTACTTTGTCAGTTGTTTGGAGTTTTGGTTACTTCAACTACATAATATGTTTTCACAATTTTTGATGTCCTGATTTTAGTCAATTGTTTTCTTCATTGGATCTGTAAGCACCGAAAGAATTACTTTGTAATACTTTTTTACGCTATCATTCTAATAGTACCTACCAATGTACCAATAGGACATTCCAGTGTGGACTTGGCTTTACGATATTCCAGATCAGTATGGATTTGGCTTTAGGAATAATATTTTTATTCCTTTTTTTATTTTTATTTTTTTTATTTTATTTTTTTTTTTTTCCTTTTTCATTTTCCAAATGAAATATCAAAATATACATTTTTTTTTTCTTCCTCTTTCAAAGAAATAATTTTTCATACTTCCTTTGTTCTCTCTCTCTCTCTCTCTCTCTCTCTCTCTCGAATTCTCTCCTGCTTCAGCTTGTAAGATTTGTGAGCCCTGAAAATTCTTACTGGTGTTTGAAAATTTTTTTTCTCTTTCTTTTTCTAGCTCTCTCTTCTTCTACTTTCCGCGACTGTTACTGAGCGGAGTTCATTTTATTTCGCTCTCTCTACTTGTTTCTTTTCTTTCTTGCCCTGCCCAACCTTCCTGCTAGCGAAACGAGCTCTCTCCTCTCTCCTTCTCTTTGTTTTCTCACGCTTCCAGTTCCTCATCCTTTTTTTAGATTTACGATTAAAATATTGGACTGATTCGGCAATACCTCATATCATTACTGAGTATAGCGTCCGCTCATACTGTAGTCAATAGACACAGAGAAACATTCTTCAAATTATTTTACACCACCTTTGATGTGTGCTAGTTATTAAAAGCACGAAGAAGACCAACACAACATAAAAAGAAGAAGAAGAAGAACTGCGGAACCCGCGGTCTTCTGTTTACAAACGCAGTACCACATGACTCCTTATCCTTGTCCTACCTCGTCCTTCTTCCTCTTCTTTTTGGTACGGTGCTGGACCGTATCCAGGAGGACACGAGAGTCCAAATTTTCGGAGTCTGGCCACCACGGCCCACAGTACATTATAAAGGAGAAAAATGAAAGAGCTCGAAGAAGGCCCTGGTTTGGTGCTCGTCCGTATGTATCGTAGGATCGCGGGTCATTCAGACGAAACTGATTTTCAGACAACAGCTGTTCATCCGAGTATTAAAAAAAATCCCTCTTTTTAAATCAAATATCCCTCACGTACTACCCAAGTACCTAAACAGTCAGGAGAACAGAGGGGGGGAAAATATTCAATTTTCTATGGGAAAAAAAAAATGTTATGTACCCTACGAAAAAAAAATGCTGCTAAAAAATGTTTGGAGGAAAAAATCAGAAGGGAGAGATAATGTTTCCAGATTTAAGGTACAGAAAAATAATAATAATAAAAAAACTCAAACAATTTGACTGGAAACATTTTTCCACCTTGCGGGCCAAAATGGGAAGGTAGGAAAAATTGAAAAGAAGAGAAAATGGAAAATATTTTTGGAAAAAAAAAAAAAAAAAAAAAAAAAAAAAAAAAAAAAACAGAAATTACATCATCATCCTAACAGGCTAATTTTATGCGAAATACAAAAATAAATTTAGGTCAAACGGGCTGTGGGAGAATTGAAAGAGAAAAAATATTAGAGGGGGAACTTAAAGAGATTTGGAGGGAAAAAAGGAGAAAGAGAGGGACATTAAAGAGAATTGAGGGAATTAGGGGAGAAAGAGAGGGAAATTAAAGAGAATTGAGGGGAAAAGGGAGAAAGAGAGGGAAATTAGAAGGGAGAAAAGGTTGGAAAAAGGGAAGAAAAATACAAAGTAGTGATGATGTGATGGCTGTTTTCCCCTTCATTGTGTTTCATTGTTAATTTATTTCCCCGTAAATTAGGAGGATCGCTAATCTCAACAAAAAGTTTGCACACTCCTACGCAACATTGACCTCGAAATTAGTTTCTCATTCGAGACAGAAGACAAAAAGAAGAAGAAGAGGAGGAGGAGGAGGAAGAAAAAGAAGAAGACGAAGGCGGAAAAAGAAGAAGAAGACGAAGAAGAAAAAGAAGAGGAAGAAGAAGAAGAAAAAAGAGCAGAAGAAGAACAAAAAGAGAAGGAAGAAGAAGAAGAAAAAGAGGAGGAGGAGGAAGAAGAAGAAAAAGAGGAGGAAGAAGAAGAAAAAGAGGAGGAGGAGGAAGAAGAAGAAAAAGAGGAGGAGGAGGAAGAAGAAGAAGAAGAGGAAAAAGGAGCAGAAGAAGAAAAAGAGGAAGAAGAAGAAAAAGAGGAGGGAAAGACTGCAAACTTTTTCCTGAAAAAGTTTATCCTAACTTTTGTCCCCCCTCCTCTTCTCCTGTCTCCCTTCCCCTACTTTAGACTCCTCTTCTCCCCTCTCCTCCTCTTTCCCTCTCCTATGTCTTCTTCTCCTTCAAATGTAGATCTTTTCTGCTGAATTTCATCGAAATCGGATAAAGCGTTTGAGAATGTTGGTGGAACAAACTGAAAAACAGAGGGATTTACAAATCAAGTAGGTACAAAATGTGGGAGTCAGAAACTAACATCCATATCCATAGCACAGATTTTTTTTTTTTTTTTTTTTTTTTTTTAAAATTTGAAAAGAAAAAACGAATGGAGAAATTTCAGCCGTCCTTTTTTTTTTTTTTTTTTTTTTTTTTAGAATATGGACAGGATAAGACGATAGGAGAATGTCAGCCGTTCCGAGAACGAACCTTACCTGTTTAGGATAAAAACCGGCTGGGGCGAGAATCGAACCCACGAGAATCTACCCTTCAAACTCAGTAGACTGGCCTTTCCACAGGTTTGATGGAGGGAACTGTAACTACAGAGGCCTTATCGTCCCGAAATCGAAGAAAACAGGATAGGACTGAGAAAGTCAGCCGTTCCTAGAACGAACCTTATCTGTTTAATATGGAATAGTCTGTTGGGTGGAAGAACTCTTCAGAATTCTGCCACTCTAAACGAAGAAAAAAATAGAAAGTAAAAAAAAAAATATCGATTCAAAAACTTACAGCTTCTTTCGCTGGTTCAATAAGCTCTCAAACATTGGGAAAAAAATCTTTACAATTTTTCACCCATGTTTTTTTCCGCTTCGAACTAAAATAATTCCCTTTTCCATCCCTCCTTCCTCTTTTGCTCCCTTATTTTTCCCTTTCTTCTCCCTTATGTTTCCCTGCCCGTCTCTTCTCTGATTCTCTTCCCCACCTTCTTTCTCTTTTCAATCTTTCTTCTGAATTCCCTCTTTGCCTCTTGGATCTCTTTTAGTTCCCTCTTCTCTTTCTCCCCTCTTTCGTCTCTTTCCCCCTTTGCTCTCCTTCTCTTTGCCTTACCGTTCATTTTTCTCTCTCTCGAAGTTTACTTTGGCTCTATTTTTTTCTTCTATTTTTTTTTCTTTCTTTTTCTGCTTTCGTTCAAACACAACTTTTTTTTTTTGTTTTCTGTGAAGTTATTACAAAGTTTGTTGGAAAAAAAACACAAAAAGTTTTCTTTCCCCTTTTTAGCCCGTCCTTCCTTTATTATTACGATAGTAATAACAAAAGGTATGGTGGACGGGCTATTGTATTCGCTTCGGTGTCGTCTGTCAGTCTGTCTGTGTGTCTGTGCCCATAGAAGGACTTATCCAAACCGGGTCGACCTATATATCAAATTAAAGGTCTTTCTACCAGGAACACGAAAGTGGTGGTGCAAATTTTGTCCAGAAAACCATAAAGACAAACTGTGTGTCTGTCCCCATAGAAGGACTTATCCAAACCTGGTCGACCTATATATCAAATTAAAGGCAGAAAACCATAAAGACAAAAAAAAACTGGTTTTTGGGGGATTTTTTTCACATTTTCTTACACAAATGAGCCCTGATCTTGAAATTTTTTGCGACGACCTATGAACTCAAAGCGAGAAAGTTTTAGATAACACTTCAGTCGATAATTTAAGACCGGTTTTAGCGTCTTAATATCGTCAACATAATAATTATTTTCATTTGTTCTTAATTATAATTTTACTTCCTGCTTGTTGAGCAGAATTCCTTGCAAATCCTTCCCTGAAGAGACGATAGTAGAGTTCCGCAAAAGAAGAGCAGTGGTAGCAAACGGGCCACACGATATTATAAAATTATATTTTATTTAAAAACTTGAAAAAGCATCATGTTATGTTTGGAAGAAGTTTTTTTTCTCGAAAAAATAAAACTTTGCTAATAAGTTTAATTTATATACAGGGTGACCAAAGTCTTGTGCTCAAAAAAAATCCCATTTACTCTACAGGGTGAAGATGAATTATTTACTATGCAAATAAATATGTACATACTCTCGGTTAAATGAATTTATATATTGAAACTTTAATATTTTTTAATTTATCTGCAAGATGGTACAGAAGTAGGTATGATTAAACAGATGTGGCACATACCTACCTACAGTGTGTCCATGTCTAAGGTACCGAATACACACCGCTTTTTAAGTCAAATAGATCAGTTGCGCTTACTTGGATGATGCTTCAAAGTCATAGAGCAGGAAAAATTTCTGCCTCAGCAAAGCGGTTTTACCAAGCGAACCAGTGTATCATCAGATCATCACTGAAGTTAAAAGTAGAAGGTAGAAACCCACTACTATCACGTCACGTGAGATCACAGGAACAGGGAAGTCCGTAAGATGTAGGGAGTTGAAAGTTTTCCTATAATATTGTAGAATTTGTAGGTAAATTCGTTCATGATAGCCACACTGCCCTCACGTCACGTGAATTCACGTGAAGTGATAGTAGTGGGTTTCTACCTTGAGGAATCTCGTTTTGCGCGTGTAAGCGCGGCTTAAAGACTGTAAAGGCTGTGATTTTTTTTTCTTTCTTTTTCAAATTTTCTAATATTTTCTCAGCAGTTTTGACAAATTGACGGATTTTTTTTTTTTTTTTTTTTTTTTTTTTTTTTTTTTGCGTCTTGCGGTGTTCTAAAGGAAGTCACGGTATACGCTCCAGTAGGCGATGACGTCATAATTCATGACTCCCGCTTCGTTTGTTTGTGCGCAAGCGTTTCTGCGCATTTTGACGTGAAATCTGACATCACAACTCTTATTTCATTAGAACGGCAATTAAAAATTGAATTTTCGACCTTTTAAAGTTATCTACTTTTTTCGGAGTTTTGACCTCAGATTCGGATTTTCACAGCTTTTTACGTAGGAATCGACCTTTTATTAATAATATTTTCCCAATCGCAACTCCTCCATTACTACACGTTTATTTTTTTAACAAAACTTTGCTAAAGTCGCACCTATAGGATTCATATCCACTGACCATTTTTATGAATTCTTCTTCTTCTTCTTCTTCTTCTTCTTCTTCTTCTTCTTCTTCTTCTTCTTCTTCTTCTTCTTCTTCTTCTTTTGTTCACAGTTTGAGAGGAACGATTTTCGCTAAAAGCTTCTTTATTGTATTTTTTAATTTATTTATTTATTTGTCATCTCTTTTTTTTATCGTTATTGTTTTTTTAGTTATTATTTCTCCTTCTCTGCCTCTACTTATCTACTAATACATTATCTTGTTCCTTTGCTTTTTTATTTTTTTCTTCTTCTTCTTCTTCTTCTTCTTCTTCTTCTTCTTCTTCTTTTCCTTCTCCTTCTTCTTCTTCTTCTCCTTCTTCTACTACTTCGTAGATACCTATAAGTCTTAAATAAATAAATAACTGTATGAACTGTATCTAATCATAATATATAATCATGACAATAATATAGCAAAAAAAATGAGAGAACAAAGTTTTAGTCAAAGTTTGTTAAACACATAATTGGGAAAGTTCTGAGGAATCAAGTCCCAGTCACCAGAGTGAGGGGGGGTATAGGGGGTCTACAAAGTTTTCTTAATGCCCCGGACGAAAAGTTCCAAGAACAGGGAGCGGACCTTTCGAAACTCCCGGCTATTGTTTATACTTCGGTTTATGGGTAGACAGAAAAGATCCACAGTCTAAAATACTTGACGTCATTAAATTTGTGAATACCCCAGACTGATTTCGTGATTTCTAAAGGAAGTTGGTGTTCTAAAGGAAGTTGGTGTTCTAAAGGAAAAGTTGGTGTTCTAAAGGAAGTTGGTGTTCTAAAGGAAGTTGGTGTTCTAAAGGAAGTTGGTGTTCCAAAGGAAGTTGGTGTTCCAAAGGAAGTTGGTGTTCTAAAGGAAGTTGGTGTTCCAAAGGAAGTTGGTGTTCCAAAGGAAGTTGGTGTTCTAAAGGAAGTTGGTGTTCTAAAGGAAGATGGTGTTCTAAAGGAAGTTGGTGTTCTAAAGGAAGTTGGTGTTCTAAAGGAAGTTGGTGTTCTAAAGGAAGTTGGTGTTCTAAAGGAAGTTGGTGTTCTAAAGGAAGTTGGTGCCATCAATTTAATTTTAAAGCATTGCACGCCGCCAATGCAGTGAAGCAGAAGTGAGATTAGAGGAAAGAGGAGTGCAATGCGGGGAAAGAAAGGTAGGAAGAAAGGTAGTTACTACGTGAAGGAGGAGCACACAAATTATGAAGTGAATAAAAGGCGGGGTACAAAATTGATTTCTAATCTTTTTTAGAAAAAAAAAAAGTTGCTCAGAGAGCTTTTCAGTGAAGTTACGAGTTGTTAGTTGTACAAAGTTGTTCTTGTGGTTCGGGTTGCTTTTTACACCATGCTATCTAGAATAAGTCACTACTTATATACAATAAGTTGCAACTTACATACAATAGGTCACAACTTGCATACAATAAGTTGCAACTTACATACAATAACTCACAACTTGCATACAATGAGTCACAACTTGCGAGGATTACAAGGTCAAAATCTGTGACCGAGAGTGCCTGCCCCGTTTTAGGGAGGTTTCAAGCAAATCGGTCGCTATGTGAACGTCAAAAAACCAGCCAGCTCGGTTTTTTTCGCTCCATCAATTAATAATTCATCTATCTAAACTGGTTTAGAAATAATCACACTTCGTCTAACGACATTCCAGAGGACAATGTGTTCATCTGTTCATGATGCTCGATTGCCCCTTTGGATGGGCAGAGAAATTTCCTGAACCAATTACCTACTGACGCGAGCGAGGATCACCAGAACCTTTTTCAGAACCGTGCACTCTAGAGGACCAGCAGACAGCAAACGCAAAAGGAGTGGCCGGTGGCCACCTACTGGAGATTACAAGATCTGAAAATATGGTGATCCGGAATTCCGGACAAAGAAAGTATGTAAGTATGTAATAACAAAATATGTCCATCACATTTCGAGAATCGAACCCAGGACCCTGACCTCCACCAACTTCGTTCCAGATTATCAGGAGAGCTGAAACGTGAAAATTCTTTCCCTCCAGAGAGACTACCTTCTCCCTGCCCCTTACATTTCCCAGTCTGCAACCTGCAATGAACTTTTCCTATTTTCTTCTCCAACAAGACAAAAAATTCTGGCGTGAACATCACACAACTTGGTGTAGAACAAAGAAAAGTAGGTAATTCCGATTAAATGCTTAGCACAAATGATGTTTACTGCTTAATCTTCTTCCTTTTCTTCGCCTTTTCCCGTTTACAGACGGGGTTGGTGCTTCTCCCTGCTTAATATTCCTACATATGTTAAATTTCATGACTTGACTTGGACTCGAACCACTAACCTCCAGATCCGACATCCACAGAGGTACCTAACTACCTCCACTGTGAGGTTTGGTTAAGTAGGGGAAAAAAATGGGGGAGGCGCTAGGAATCTAAGGAAAATATAATCATTATCATAATAATAATAGATAATCCATACACTCATCAATATCACACACTGTCCGCCTGATATCTCTTAGTGAACAGTAACACATAGGCAAGTTTAAGCGCCGCGAGGGAGGCGTTCTCTACGACCCGTAACCCATTAGAACTCCTACTTATTAGGGCGTGGCTCAAAACTTCGTCAAATGTGAAAATAAGGATCTATGCCTCGGCTAGGATTAAAACCTCGCCCTCCTGTTTACCAGGCGAACGTGTTGACTACAAAGGCACAGATTCCTTTGTCTTTAGGTGTGTGCTTATTGAGGTTAATAGAAAGTAAAACATTGAAAGTTTCACTCTCAAGCAAGTTTAATACCTTAGAAAGTTCACCAGGGGAGGGTGGCAGTAGAAAGTCTCAGTAGAAGATTTTAAAAATGTTTGAAAGTTTTATCAGAAACTCTTCTGTGAAAATTTCATTTCTGCTCGAGCTTGGTCAGGGGTGGTGTTTGGGAATTTCCCAGACTGAGAGCCCCCAAAAACCAATGACATTAAAAATTAATGATAGTTAAAAATATAGCTGTCGAAGACAGGTCAGGAGGACATAATGGAAAAAATTCAGCCTGTTTAGTTTAGAACAAGTTCATCTGTTTAGAACAAATTTAAGTTCATCTGTTTAGAACAGAGTTCATCTGTTTAGAACAAATTTAAGTTCATCTGTTTAGAACAAATTTAAGTTCATCTGTTTAGAACAAAGTTCATCCGGATGGAATCGTTCTTGTGAACTAGCGCTTTACAAAGCAAACGAGCTACTTTTTAAGCTAAGGAAAATAAATAATAATAATAACTTTGTATAATAAAGCTGGTAATTTCCTTTTTTTTTTTTTTTTTTTTTTCTTTGCGTCATAATTTTGTGAAATGTAAAGTCTTTCAAGAGCCAGTTGACTAGGGAGTAGTGCGTCTGTCTTGTAAGCGCTAGGTGGCGGGTTCGATTTCCGCCCCGGGGCAGATTTTATCCTGAACCGATAAGGCTCCTTCTCAGAAAGGCTGGCTTTTTCCTATCCTGTTTTTCTTCTCTCTTCGATTTCGGGACGATAAGACCTCAACAGTTACAGTTCCCTCTATCAAACCTCTTGAAAAGTATTTCAGGAAAGCAGGCCAGGGTTTGATTTTTTCGAGTCCGTGCCTGCAGCGTCAGTTCTGCTCTGTATAATAGAAGACAAATTTTCTATTAAACTTTTGCTGGGGGAGTGAAAACTTTTTCCCTTCTCCTCCTCCTTCTCCTTTTACTCCTCCTTCTTCTCCTCCTCATCCTCCTCTTCCTTGACCTCCTAACCCTCCGTCTTATCCTCTTCTTCGTTCTCCTCCTTCTCCTCATCCTCCTCGTCCTTCTGTTTAAAAAGTGGAAGTTTCAACTTGGCGAGAGATTGAGAAGGGGGCGAGATCTTTTTGGACAGTTCTAATTATTGCTATGATTTTATCTCGTCCATTAATGAATTCATAATGGGGATGAGTGGATGAGGCCACTTGTCCCGGTGAAAGTTAAGGAAGCGTTCACACGAGAAGAAGTCTGGATAAGGGACGTTGAACAGAGAGTAAACTAGTGTCTAGCTGTGGGACTGTAAACAGGGAAGAGAGCAGCTAATCCTAACCAGCCTAGCTAGCTGGCAGTTTTCAAATTCAAAGGGTTCTCTCTGCTTTTAAAGAATAAGCACAAGTCCTCACGATGGTTGACTGCGGTTCAGGACGAGCCAATTAAACATGGCTAGAGACCATCTATCTATTAGAGACTAGAGGTGTATGGAAGATAAAAAAATAGATATCCTTTCTTTATTCTGTCATCACCATTCGGCTACGGCTGAAGCCGCTATAATAACAACAACAATAACAACAACAACAACAATAACAACGAAAAGAAGTAAGTTTGTTGAGTTGCCGATAGGACAATAGGAAGGAAGGAATTTTAATTGTGTTAAGCATAAATGTTTGTCACAAATGTCGTTCCCTGCCTAATGCACTACGCTAAATTTTATGACTTGACTTGGACTCGAACCACCAACCTCCAGATCCGAAGTAACTAGCGGTATTCCGGAGCGAAGCGACGGAATTCAGCTAGTAATATAATAAAAGACTCTTGAGAGTCTGAGTGGAAGGTAACCACTAGGCAAGGTTAACGCCGGAGGCGTTCTCTACGACCTAACCATTAGAACTCTATTATTACGTGGTCAAATTCTCAAATGAAAATAAAGATCTATGCCTCGGCTAGGATTAAACCCTCACCCTCCTGTTTACCAGGCGAACGTGTTGACTACAAAGGCAGATTCCTTTGTCTTTAGGTGTGTGCTTATTAGAGTTAATAGAAAGTAAAACATTGAAAGTTTCACTCTCAAGAAGTTTAATACCTAGAAAAGTTCACCAGGGAGGGTGGCAGTAGAAGTCTCAGTAGAGCCCTCCTGTTTACCAGGCGAACGTGTTGACTACAAAGGCAGATTCCTTTGTCTTTAGGTGTGTGCTTATTTGAGTTAATGGAAAGTAAAACATTGAAAGTTTCACTCTCAAGAAGTTTAATACCTAGAAAAGTTCACCAGGGAGGGTGGCAGTAGAAGTCTCAGTAGAGATTTTAAAATGTTTTGAAAGTTTTATCAGAAACTCTTCTGTGAAAATTTCATTTCTGCTCGAGCTTGGTCAGGGGTGGTGTTGGAATTTCCAGACTGAGAGCCCCAAAAACCAATGACATTAAAAATTAATGATAGTAAAAATATAGCTGTCGAAGACAGGTCAGGAGGACATAATGGAAAAAATTCAGCCTGTTTAGTTTAGAACAAAGTTCATCTGTTTAGAACAAATTTAAGTTCATCTGTTTAGAACAGAGTTCATCTGTTTAGAACAAATTTAAGTTCATCTGTTTAGAACAAATTTAAGTTCATCTGTTTAGAACAAAGTTCATCCCGTTAGAACAAATTTAAGTTCATCTGTTTAGAACAAATTTAAGTTCATCTGTTTAGAACAAATTTAAGTTCATCTGTTTAGAACAAATTTAAGTTCATCTGTTTAGAACAAATTTAAGTTCATCTGTTTAGAACAAATTTAAGTTCATCTGTTTAGAACAAATTTAAGTTCATCTGTTTAGAACAAAGTTCATCTGTTTAGAACAAAGTTCATCCCGGATGGGAATCGTTCTTGTGAACTAGCGCTTACAAAGCAAACGAGCTACTTTTTAAGCTAAGGAAAATAATAATATAATAAACTTTGTATAATAAAGCTGGTAATTTCCTTTTTTTTTTTTTTTTTTTT
>NW_007379276.1:29503-31547 GCF_000475195.1 Diaphorina citri | reverse complement strand
TGTCTGTGTGTGTGTGTATGTGTGTGTGTATGTGTGTGTGTGTGTGTGTGTGTGTGTCTGTCTGTAAACAAAATATCTCGAGAACGGTAAGAGCTAGAGACTTGAAATGTGTGTGTGTCTGTCTGTAAACAAAATATCTCGAGAACGGTAAGAGCTAGAGACTTGAAATTTCACTGAGATTAGTGTCCGAAAGGACAATAGCTAAGTAATATAATAAGACTAACAAGTCCGTAAAGGCCCGTTCTCACTTGTCGTAAGTTTCAACCGATTTTTTACTTTCCTTATCCTATAGGAAGGAAAGTAATGTAATCGGGTCAAATTTTCGATGGTCAGTTTTTAGTGTCAATACACGTAACAATATCTCGGGAACGGTAAAAGCTAGAGACTTGAAATTTGGTATGTAGTTCACAAATATGACAAGGATGCGACACAAAACGTTTGGTTAAGATGGTTGCTGCGATTGGTGGTATTTTGACCGATTTTTGGCGGTTTTTGACCGTTTTTTGGCGGTTTTCAGCTATAGCGACAAAACGGTTAGAGATATTGTAAAAGTTAGGGTAAAAGAACCCAAATACCATTTCCGACCCCCAAATACCATTTCCGACCCCAATACCATTTCCGACATAGGATTCAATAGGATAAGGAAAGTCGTGTGATGTTCACACCAGATTTTTCTCCGAATGTCCTTGTAGGCAATGTACGAGTAATTCAACCCTCCCTCGGGCTTCATATTTGCTCCTCTACTATTTGGTGGACTCCAAAAATTTGGCGGGTGTGTTGTACAGAGTTGGCAACAAAAAGCACAATAATTGTGCTAATTATTCGAACGAAAAATCAATTCTAATACTCCCACCCTATAAAAAAACTTGACATTTTTTTCTAAAACTTAAAAGCTCATTAATATAATAGGGACAAAAATTTAGTTCCAATTTTTTTCTCCTTCGATTTTTCTAATTTATTTAGGACAACCTTCAATTTTAATTAATCGCCTGGAGAACTTTCCAAGATATTTTTCCCGCAGCTACCTATTCAGTTTTTTGGGGGATGAAATAGGGAGAAAAATCCCTCTCGTACATGGATGGTAAGTGGTAGGGAAATAAGAGAAAAAAATCCCTCCCTTTCCATGGGATGGAATGGGAAATGGGAAAAAATCCCTTCTACAATTTCTTTGTTTGAACAGATCCAAACTTTGCCAGATTTATCATCGCCTGCTGGAGGGATTTTTAAAAAAAGAGTGGGGAAGGGAAATTAGTGGTAACAGTTGAAAGAAATGGTTATTCATATTTTGAACGAAATTGGGTCAATCGGTCGCTAAATAGAGGTTTGACAGAGGGAACTGTAACTGCTAAGGTCTTATCGTCCTGAAAAGGAAGAGAGAAGGAAGAAAGGATAGGGAAAAGCCAGCCGTTCCGAGAACGAACCTTACCTGTTTTAGGATAAAGTTCGCTCCGAGTGGAATTCGAACCCGCGATTTAGTTCTTACAAGGCAATCGCGCTAATACCTTCCTAGTTCCAAGCTAAAGAGGCTGGCTGTTTAACATAAAGAACAATCTCTTTTTTTTTTTTTTTAGAGGTTTGACAGAGGGAACTGTAACTGCTATGGTCTCATCGTCCCAAAATCGAAGAGAGAAGGAAGACAGGATAGGAGAAAGCCAGCCGTTCCGAGAACGAACATTATCCCATCAGGATGAAATCCGCCCCGGGCGGGAATCGAACCCGCGGCCTAGCGCTTACGAGGCAGACACACTACCAACTAAGCTAACTAGGCTGGCAAAGAACAATCTCGCTGATTGCTTATCGTGTGAACGAACCCTCGAAAATTTTGTAGCTTTCGTTAATTCTAGGTGGAGGAGGGGAAGAGGAAGGGGAAAGAGAAGGTTAGGAGTAAGAAAGAAGGAATAAGAGGGGCAGGATTAGAGGAAGACGAAATTGAAGAGAGGGCAAGAAAAGGTGGTAAAGAGAGACAGAAGAAGGAGAGAGAGAGGGATTGTGGGATAGGTAGGGGAGGGAGAAAAGTCAAGAGAGGGAGAGGAGGAGGAAGAGA
>NW_007379276.1:21887-29165 GCF_000475195.1 Diaphorina citri | reverse complement strand
GTCGGTCTGTCCCCATAGAAGGAGTTATCCAAACCTGGTCGACCTATATATCAAATTAAAGGTCTTTTTACCAGGAACACGAAAATGGTGGTGCAAATTTTGTCCAGAAAACCATAAAGCCAAAAATCCAAAAAAACTAGTTTTTGTGGGATTTTTTAGTCCGTCCTCCCTTTACTATTACAATAGTAATAAAAAGGTATAAGGGACGGACTATTGTATTCGCCTCGGTGTCTGTCACTCGCTCGCTCGCTCGGTCTGTCTGTCTGTCCCCATAGAAGGACTTATCCAAACCTGATCGACCTGTATATCAAATTAAAGGTCTTTTTACCAGGATCACGAAAGTGGTGGTGCAAATTTTGTCCAGAGAACCATAAAGCCAAAAATCCAAAAAAACTGTTTTTTGGGGGATTTTTTTCACATTTTCTCACACAAATGATCTCTGATCTTGAACTTTGTCGCGACGACCTATGAACTCAAAGCGAGAAAGTTTTAGATAACATTTCAGTCGATCATTTAAGACCGGTTTTAGCGTCAGATATGTTAAGCTACGCCGAGCAAGGCCGATAAATGGATGGGTGACTTGAACCTTATATTGGGAATAAGGGAGAACGGGCTCTAGTCTTGATTTTAAATCATTACATGAACGTAAAATCAAATCAAGAATGATAATAAACTGAATATTAAACAAATTAGGTAGGTACATAGGTACTGATTTTCTCTAATCACGATCGAATAAACTACGGGCTAAAAAATTCCCGGAGGGACGGACCCAGCTTGTTGATTTCTTAATATTAACTTTCATATTATATTTTTCCGATACTTCAAATAGACTTTCAAGTTGTGTAACCAATCCAGCTCTACTTTGTGATAGAAGAACCAAGTCATCGGCATATCTCAAGTTGTTTATCTGTCTATCACCGAGAGTTACTCCGAAGTCAATACTATCAAGAGCTTCTTTTATTATTTGTTCGGCATAAATATTAAAAAGGACTGGAGATATTATACAGCCTTGTCGAACACCTTTGAGTATATTGAATTCTTCTGAAATGCCTGATGAAGTTTTTACCTTTCCTTTTTGACCCCAATATAGATTTGTTATGAGTCTGATGTCAGCATTCGGAATTCCAATTCTTTTCAATATTTCAATAAGCTGTAGATGATTTACATTATCAAAGGCTTTTTCATAGTCTATGAATGCTAAGAAGATATCATTGTTTTTGTCGACATTCTTTTCAAGTATCACTCTCATAACAGTTATGGCATCTCGACACCCTTTACCAGCTCGGAATCCCATTTGTGTTTCGCTAAGATGATTCTCGATGATACCATTGATTCTCCGCTTAATGATCTGTAAGAGTATTTTGGATGCGTGAGATATGAGACTAATTGTTCTAAATTGTGAGCAATTCTTAGCTTTATTGACTTTGGGTAAGGTAATAAAGGTGGAGAGGAGAAAGTCAGGTGGAATATGGCCAGTTTTATAGATGGAATTGATTATGTCTGTTATGAGAATCACACCATCGTTGTCCAAGAGTTTCAAGAATTCAGCTGGAGTATTGTCAGAGCCGCAAGACTTACCATTACTTAGTTTCTTGATGATCTCTTTGATGTTATCATTCGTGAATTGGGGTATTTCTTCATCATTCACTTCAACTGATGGAGGAGGTGGTCTATTATCTTTATAGAGGTTCTCGCAGTACTCTTTCCATCTTTCTAGCATTTGTTCCGACTCATAAATTTCTAATCCATTTTTGTCTAGCAGACAATAAGAAAGTTTCTTAGGACACTGAGTGAGTTCTTTAAGCTTTTTGTGGAATGAAGCGCTATTAATAGCTTCCAGTCTTTCAGCTTCCATGCATTGATTGTTCAAAAATTCTTCTTTCTTATGTCTGCATAGTTTTTGGATAGTCCTATTAAGATCTTTGTATTTCTTTCTCTCTTCTTCATTGCCATTTTTCAGTTTCTTCCTCTCTTCCATCAAATTCAAGATTTCTTGAGTCATCCATTTTTTCTTTGCTTTTGACTTATCTTTACCAACAACTTCTTCAGCGGTAGAATTAATTACTTCTTTAAGATTTGTCCAATTTTGATTGATGTTGTCACTCTGGTAATTATCTTTATTGATGTTTTCTAATTTGTTACTGATTTTAGATGAAAACTGGTTCTTTACTACTGGACATTTTGCTTTGGTGAGATTCCATTTTTTGGATATTGATGGTTTCATCAGCTTTTTCAGTTTGATTCTCAGATTGATAATGACAGGATTGTGGTCTGACCCACAGTCAGCCCCAGGTCTTGATTTGGCATTCGTGATGGAGTTTCTGAAACGATTGTTTACACAGATGAAATCAATTTGATTTTTATGATTACCATCAGGAGAAGTCCAGGTGTGTCGGGCAGATTGTTTTTGGTAGAACCAAGTATTACAGATGAACATGTTATTTTCGTTACAGAAATTGATTAGATCTTGTCCCGCACTATTTATAGTTCCAAGGCCATGTGGACCAACTATGTTGTCAATTTTTGAGTTTCCAACCTTGGCGTTGAAGTCACCCATCACTATTAAGATTTCTTGAAATGCTTTATGTTTTAGGGTGTCATTCAGGTCATCATAGAATTTGTTCTTTTCTTCTTCATTCGAATCTAAAGTTGGGGCATATGCTTGAATAATAAAAGTATTTACAGGAGTAGTATTTATTTTGATACCAATAACTCTTTCGGATACGATATGTACACTATTGACTAGATGTGATACTTTTTGGTTTAGAACAAAGGCTACGCCTCTTCTTCTTTGGTCACCACCGCTGTAAATGATTCTGAAATTTTCCCCGCATGGTAGAGTTGCGTTGAAGTCACTTGAATCATTCCAGAATGTTTCACTCAATCCGCATATATCAGCTTCTAGATTTTTTATTTCGTTCAGGACATTGTCTAATTTTCCAGGATTGTTTAGTCCGCGGACATTCCACGTTGCTATTTTGACATTCTTCTGTTTGTCTTGTTTTGATGGTTTGTTACTCATACTAGCATATTTCACACAGCCAGTCATATGAGTACCAACTGGCATGCGCTGAGGGCCGGTCAGGTCGCAGGGCAAAGTTTCATCCGAGGCAAGGCTATTGGTTGTCATTTCATTGATATCTAACTTTTACTTGGAGGCTGATAATTAACAAGGGCCCCCAGTACCATGTTAATCGCCCGGTCAGGTCGCAGGGCAAAGTTTCATCCGAGGCAAGGCTATTGGTTGTCATTTCATTGATATCTAACTTTTACTTGGAGGCTGATAGTATCATGAACTTTCTGTTGATTCAACTCCGGTCATGATTGTCCAAGTCCAAGCCTTATTAGCATCATTTGCCTATAGCCTTGGGTTGGTACTGAAGAGGCTGCTGCCCAACACCAGTTCGCAGTAATTTGTACAAGCCATACCGAATCCCGCATTCTCTGCCTTGTTCAAATCTGGATTCTGTACGAACCGTACCGAAGATTTTCTTCTCCGCTCCGTCAGATACTGTCGAGACTGCTGCCTCCCAGACAGGAATGTTTATCGAATTTTACTTTCATGTAATGAAATCATTACATGAAAGTAAAATTAAAAAATCAAATCAAGAATAATAATAAACTATTAAACAAATTAGGTAGGTACATAGGTATTCTTTAACCACGATCGAATAAACTACGGGCCAAAAAATTCCCGGAGGGACGGACCCAGCTTGTTTAGCCCGTAGTGATTAGAGAAAATCAGTACCTACCTAATTTGTTTAATATTCAGTTTATTATTATTCTTGATTTGATTTTTTGATTTTACTTTCATGTAATGATTTAAAATCAAGACTAGAGCCCGTTCTCCTTTCTCCCTTTATTGTTTATTCCCAATATAAGGTTCAAGTCACCCATCCATTTATTAGTCCGTCCTTCCTTTATTATTACAATAGTAATAAAAAGGTATAAGGGACGGACTATTGTATTCGCTTCGGTGTCTGTCACTCTGTCGGTCGGTCTGTCTGTCTGTCCCCATAGAAGGACTTATCCAAACCTGGTCGACCTATATATCAAATTAAAGGTCTTTTTACCAGGAACACGAAAATGGTGGTGCAAATTTTGTCCAGAAAACCATAAAGCCAAAAAACAAAAAAAAAAAAACTGTTTTTTGGGGGATTTTTTTTTCTCACACAAATGAGCCCTGATCTCGAAATTTGTCGCGACGACCTATGAACTCAAAGCGAGAAAGTTTTAGATAACACTTCAGCCGATCATTTAAGACCGGTTTTAGCGTTACCTATGTTAAGCTACGCCGAGCAAGGCCAATAAATGAATGGGTGACTTAAACCTTATATTGGGAATAAAGGAAGAACGGGCTCTAGTCTTGATTTTAAATCATAACATAAAAGTAAAATCAAAAAATCAAATCAAGAATAATAATAAACTGAAAATTAAACAAATTATGTAGGTACATAGATAGGTACTGATTTTCTCTAATCACTACAGGCTAAAAAATTCCCGGAGGGACGGACCCGTCGGTCGGTCGGTCTGTCGGTCTGTCCCCATAGAAGGAGTTATCCAAACCTGGTCGACCTATATATCAAATTAAAGGTCTTTTTACCAGGAACACGAAAATGGTGGTGCAAATTTTGTCCAGAAAACCATAAAGCCAAAAAACCAAAAAAATTGGTTTTTGGGGGATTTTTTTACATTTTCTCACACAAATGAGCTCTGATCTCGAAATTTGTCGCGACGACCTATAAACTCAAAGCGACTTTTAGATAACACTTTAGTCGTTATTTTAAGACCGGTTTTAGCGTCACCTATGTTAAGCTACGGCGAGCAAGGCCAATAAATGGATGGGTGACTTGAACCTTATATTGGGAATAAAGGGAAAACGGGCTCTTGTCTTGATTTTAAATCATTACATGAAAGTAAAATCAAAAAATCAAATCGAGAATGATAATAAACTGAATATTAAACAAATTAGGTAGGTACATAGGTACTGATTTTCTCTAATCACGATCTTATAAACTACGGGCTGAAAAATTCCCGGAGGGACGGGCCCAGCTTGTTAGTTTTTGCTGAACTGGTTTTTGGGGGATTTTTTTCACATTTTTCTCACACAAATGAGCTCTGATCTCGAAATTTTTCGCGACGACCTATGAACTCAAAGCGAGAAAGTTTTAGGTAACACTTCAGTCGATCATTTAAGACCGGTTTTAGCGTTACCTATGTTAAGCTACGCCGAGCAAGGCCAATAAATGGATGGGTGACTTGAGCCTTATATTGGGAATAAAGGGAGAACGGGCTCTAGTCTTGATTTTAAATCATTACATGAAAGTAAAATCAAAAAATCAAATCAAGAATGATAATAAACTGAATATTAAACAAATTAGGTAGGTACATATAGGTACTGATTTTCTCTAATCACGATCGAATAAACTACCTACGGGCTAAAAAATTCCCGGAGGGACGGGCCCAGCTTATTGTTGCAACTTAACCTGAAAATGTTAGTTAAAAATGTTTTCAAAATATGATTCTTTTCATGAGTATATTTATTATTTTGTCATTATTTAGTTATTATTTGTAGTTTTTATTTTTTATTAGTTTGGTAAATTATTATTTACTTTAAAATCCGTTTTGTTGAGAATTTTTATCATGCCAATTTCATAAGTTGCGGATGATTGATCAGGCTGGTCACTCATCGGCAATTTACTTGCGCATGCAAGCGTGCTTATGCAACCTAACTTTCATAATTTTAATTTTCATTACATTAACCTAACGGCCCAACCTAGTGCCCAGTGGCTCCCGGCCCCCGGCTCCAGGTAGTTGAGTAGGTATTAAGTAAACTGAAGAACTCGAGAGAAGGTCCCTTTTGAGCTAAGACATGGTAAAGCTAGGATTACACTGTTTGCTCAGTGAGCAAATATTTGCTCAAATTTGTTTGGAATAGAGGTGGCAAAGATCGGTTCACTTTAGGGAATAAGTTCCAACCGTTCAGTTCCTTTCATGGAACTGTTCCCAATATAAGTTCAATTCAGTCAGGCGTTCACTTGATCTAGGCTGATGTAGAATGCATATTCAAAGGGGGGGGGGGGGGCGGGGAGTCCTCCTAAGAACAAGTTCTTCTGCAGAAATATGAACGAGGAAGTAAAAAGTAAAGAATGATTCAAGTGCATAGGTACTAGATGGTACTAGATTTGCTTACAGATTTGTACTGGATGTACTACAAGTGGATAGCTTCAAGATTCATAGCACCACGCTGGACGCGAGAGAGAGAGAGAGAGAAAAAGAAAAGGAGTGGGGTACTGTGGCGGAGTTAAACCGATTCAAATTCTTCTCGGCTCATGTCGGCTATCTTGATATCTACCCATGCAGCCAAAATTGAGGAGTCAACTAAATGTTTGAATATATTGATTTCTTGAATGTTCAATCAATATTATATAAAGATGCATTAATAAATTTTAATATTAATTTCGTTCGAAGAATATTCAGTTTTGTTGTCGTTCTTGGATTAATTTTTCGGAACATTTATTCAAATACGCAAGATTCAATCTTGGCGAATATGGTTGATGCTTAAAATTGCGCCATTTTTATTTTTGCTTCATTCTAAAAAATATTATAGAGCTATTATAAGTAACAAAATCTACAAAATAATAATGTTTCAATTTTTCAATTTCTAATTTTCCATTATTGCATTTATTTTCAATTAGTTTGCATAAGTTCAATTTGATATGGCAATTTGATCTGGACTATATCAATTGAGGATTAAACCACTTTAAGTATATATAAATACTCATTCAATCATCATCATCTGGTGTCAAGTGACAAGGTAAGTAAATGAGATTGTTTTTGTCATACTAGAAGCATGCTTAATGGGTCAGGTCCTGTTCTAGTACTGGCAATACTCTGGATGAAGTGTTTACTACCACCAAATCACCAAAGAATCGTTCTTTCAAAATTATGTATAATACAAAGGTTAAAACTCTAGGAGTCTCTTTCGGTACTGTAGAAGCTTTTTCCATCTCTAGGTCTTTTAGGCAATATTATAGCAAATTAGTAGTAATAGTGCTTTATTTATACTGCTCGCATAGGAATGAAAAGTCTTTGACTCCATGCAGTAGTACTATACTATTACTGTGGTCAAATTCTCAAATTATTTTGATGAAATTCCATACCTCGGCTGGGATTGAACCCACGCCCCTTCCTGTTTACCAGGCGAGCGCGTTGACCCTAGCACCACCGAGGCAGTCTCCGTAACCAATGAGATTGAGTAGGTTTGGTTAGTTTACA
>NW_007379276.1:0-21694 GCF_000475195.1 Diaphorina citri | reverse complement strand
GTATAAACCGGTGTATAAACAGCGAGATACGAACGAGACAAAGAGACAGTTGTTCTTAGCGTCCTTTTGTATGGCTTTGTTTATAGAAAATAAAAGATGAACACTGGGCCTCAGTATAAAGGTCTTGTGGTAAGCCGGTTTATAAGACAAACGGCTTTTGTGAGTTCGTTGTGTTCATTTGTAGTAAAAAACGCCATCCCTACCTCCATTTTATGGGACTCAGGCTCAAGTTTCTCAGCTATATAAGTTTTCTTAGGCGACTTATCGCTAAGAATTTAGTTCTTAGCGCTAAGAAGACTTCTCAGCGCTAGAACTTGTCAGCTCCAACATTGGGATGCATACGAACGGGACAGTGTTATGTTGATGAGTTAGGGATAGACCAAATGCTCTCGACTTTTTAGGATATTACACTATTTTCTATACTTTTCCAAAATATTTGCCAAATATTTTTTAGGCTATTACACTATTTTCTATACTTTTTAAACAATTTGCGCAAATATTTGCTCACTGAGCAAAGAGTGTAATCCCAGATTTTTTAGAAAATTAAAAAGAAAACAAAGAATTTTAAAACAGGCAAATATTTTCTTGGTGCAAGAACTGCAAATAGTGTAATATAGTGGGAAACTTTTATTTTTGATGTGAGCAAATTTTTATTTTTCTCTATTTGAGCAAACATTTTCAAACACAATATTTGCTCTCATGTAATACCCCTGCAAACAATTATTTATATTTCTGGTGCAAATATTTGCCCACTGAGCAAACAGTGTAATCCTAGCTTAAAACATCTACAGTAGAACCTCGATTATTTCAACTTTCAACTAATTTGGACCGAGGGTAGGTAGTTTAAGTTATCAAGGTTCTGTATGAAATCTGAAATAATTGAAGTTCTGTATATGTAAAATATGGCGACCGTTATAGGTGTAAGTAGCAAAATAAACAAAATGGTTAACCTTTTAATTTTGGAATTAAACAAAACAAACTCAAACTGAGAAACAGACAAAAAAAAATGTCTGACACTGTTTCCCTGTCATTAGTCTCGTTAGTTTGAACACTTTCAATGATTTTCACCAATTTACCTCTGATAAAGTAAAATTTCCTTAAAGGGACAGATCGGGAAAACTTTAAATAATTTTCCCCAATTTACCTCTTAAAAAAAAAAATTTCCTTAAAGGAAAAAAAAAAAAAAAAAAAAAAAAAAAACAATTTTTGGAGTTGAAATAATAGATTTGATATATGATATAATAGAGGTTGAAATAATCAAGGTTCTACTGTATGTGTAAAACATGGGTTTCTTATACCTAATACCTGAAACTTAACTCATTTATGCCCGCCCAAATTAGGTAGGTACATAGGTATTCTTCAACCACGATCGAATAAACTACGGGCTAAAAAATTCCCGGAGGGACGGACCCAGCTTGTTTAATTGAAGATAACATTGCTTACAAGAATTAGAAGTCTTCTGGAAACGAGATACCAAGTCAAGTAGCATGATAACAAAATAGGGAAATGATAGATACTATATTTTCACTTGACGAATCTTGTTAGAATTACAATACAAGAAATAGAAGTCTAACTTTGATGATAGCGCGTCTGGCTTTTAAGCGGAAGGTCGCACGTTCATGGCAATTCCCACCCGGGGCGGATTTTATCCTACACACATAGGGTTCGGAACAGCTGGTTTTCTCCTATCCTCTCTTTCATTTTGGGACGATAGGACCTCCGTTGTTACCTACAGTTCCCTCTATCAAACCTCTTCATCAGGTGGATTATATTTCTTGTGTCTTTTATACGTCATAAATTAATCTTTAATCTAGAGATCAAAAGACGCCAAGTATAGTTATAACAATAGAGCTTGGAGTTATTGTTAATCAGAACAAATTTATAGAAATGATGTCACCGCTTGATCATTTTGCAGTGAAATCTGGAGAGATCTCTGAGATAGGAAATCAAATCTGGCTATGATTTGAACCCGAATCGCATGAAATTTTCAATTTCAAGTATTAGAATCTTAGGACAGTTGTATTAGGTTATAGGTTCGGTTTTGGACTAATGAGAACTCAGAATTACGATGAGTCAGGTATTTGGAGAATATACCAAAGGTATTATCCAAGGTATTTTGAGGTTTTACTGTTCACCTTAGTCTTAGTAGGTAGGTATGTAAATTTGAATCTTAAAATGTTTTCGTATGATTTGTAAGTATCTGCTTAGTTATTGGGTAACAACAAACGGAGTGTCCTTGGCACCTACAAAGTTTTACCACGATCAAAGACCGTACCATTTTTCTGAGCTCCTGTGTACATTGCTGTATTTCGCTCAAGACTTTAGGTTCTACAATCACTGGCACTTTCATCTACCAACTGGAGCTTAACCATGTGGGCCAAAAACCAAAAATAGCATGCGTCCCATAACCCGGGACCTTCTGCATGGCAAGCAAGCGCGTTACCACTGGACCAACCGTGCCCCCAAGATTTTATAGTCAGTTTTAGTTCTAACATAGCACAGATTTGATTTGATCATTTTCATTTTTGCATAGCATAGAATGGACATTGTCGTATTTCATGTTCGACACATCAAGAGCTCTGGAGTCTGGATGTCAAGGAGAGAACACCTCCTCATCTACAAGTATACATGCCCATGTACTTTGTACATTGTACCTAGACATAATGTACAAATTGATTCAACGTTTATGTGGTGGTATAGACAGTTAGGTCTACTTTATGAGAAAGAGTTGTGCATAAACACGCAATAATTAGACTCAGTCACCGCGGATGGAAAAAAAATCGAAATTTTCAAAAATGTCACAGGTATGGTTCACAGTAGGTACTGATGTTTCTCCGCATTAGCATTGATATCCCCAATTAACAGGCATGCCCCAAAGGTCCCAAGAATCTACTGACCAAATGTCCTTTATTGGCAGTCACACTAAGGCAGTAACAAGTTTTCCGAATTTCATCAAAAACCAGACAAACCATTCGAAAGTTAAATGGAGATTTTCCCGGGAAAAGGGGTCCTACAGGGCCAACGAAAGACTTTATTGCCACCCTGTATACCAGTGTGGTACTTTGCACTGTGTAGGCGTGGGTGTGCCAAGTTCAATATGGTACTTGATCAAGTACCTAACATTCAACTTACCCATGTATAATAAAAAAACTACGACTTCACAACAACCATTGTAATGGTTTTGTAAGTTTTTTTAAAGGTTTTTCTTCTGTAAACATGGCAAAAATCAACACCAATCAACACCACGGAAGAAGACGCACAAGACAGAACAGTTTGGCGAGGCAAAAAGTCTTCTAGGCTTCAAATGGCCCTGGCAGTAAGTAAGTAAGTAAGTAAGTTTTCTTCTGTAATATTAGGTCATATCAAAAGTAAAGTCTGAATTGCAAAGCCCAAAGTTTGTTATGGAACACGGACCAGAAGGCCAGAAGCGACCAAATTTGTGCCTCATCAAACGACCTGCCATGTGAACGTTCAAGACCAAAATATCTAACAACTATACATATGTTGGCTTATTACATATGTATACAAACAGCACACGACCAGAGCCCTATCTACGATCTACGTGTGTATTTTAATACAGTCAAACCGAAAGAGAAATGGGGATACACTTGGAATGCTAACTGCAAGTTGTGAATGTGGAGCAAATCTCCTTTGTGGACGCCTATACATAGGTAGGTACCTATTATTTTTATTTGAAAAATTCAAATGACATTCAGGTTCAAATCCAGGTGACATAAAGATTCAGTAGCGTCCTTGGAAGTTTGACTGTACTCCACTATCCACGTTTGACTGTAGGTACCTCTCTCTGAGTACCTAGGTACATCTAATATCTGCGTACATCTACCTGCGGCTGAGTGGCTGAGCCATGCACAGTTCCAAATCCCACGCAAATTTCAGTCTAATCTACCAGTCAATATAATTATGTTCAAGACTAACAAAATCGAGACTAGGCTCTCTACACGGAGTTATTAGATTGTCTTCGGAATTTCCAGCTTGTATAGGGTTCTGATTCTGGGTTTCTGTGTAAACTTTGACTTTTATCCTTGACTTTATTAGGTTTCTCCGAGGTTTGACCTGGGGTTTCTGCGAATTGTTACTGGCAAAATACACGATTTTTTTAGGTATAAATTACCTTTAGACCTTTAGTGTAATAAATGATCGAATAATTTCTCTATGGGTTTTGACTTTTTGACATCAATATTTAGGGTTGTAAACTTTTGGACTTCCAAGAGGGTTCGTTTGATCGTAGGTTCGCAGACAAAATGTAAAAAAAATTCGAATTTTTTTCTGCGAAAAAGTTACAGCTTAGGTAATTGTTGTATGTTGTAAGGTATTTTACAAGATCCTGTATCCTGCATGGAGCGTAGGTACTAATAACCGAAACTAAATTATGGACGTCATCATCTAGAATTCCGTCCGGACTAAAATCTTAATTACCATTAGCTATTATATTTTTAGTCCGGGTTCAAAGTTCAAACCAGAATCATGACCTTTGATCAGGTCCCTCTAATAAGCTAATAAGCTCCCTCTAATAAGCTATAAACCCCCATATCCCCTATTTATTCTCTACTATTATCCACTGACCCTAAATTCCCTATTGACTTCTCTTTTCTGTCCCCAAGTCGCTTATTATCCACTCATGAGTCCCAACAATTCACTCTTCAGTCCCGACTAACTTACCATGAGCGTGAATAACGTAGAAACAGGAGAGAAGTAAAACCACAGAAGTGGCACACTGGGAATATTTTGACATTGTAACAGTTTTCTCTTCTTCAGGAAAGTAATCCGAAAATTCACCAACACAAAACCATGGAGGCCATTTTTGCTATCAGAAAGTTCACTGGTTTCAAAGAACAAAGGTATACACAATGTTCAAATTCACATGATAAAGTGTCTACCTAATAAGTACGTAGGTATTAAGAAGAAGATAATTATTAATAATGTGAAAAAAAGATATCAAGAACTGATAAAACTTTATTACCTAGAATAATCAGTAGAAACAGCAAGTACGTAAAAAAATCACCAGAAAACACTCACACAAATTAAGTATTCAAAATACACCAATATGTCCGATGTGCGACTAACTTACCATGAGCGTGAATAACGTAGAAACAGGAGAGAAGTAAAACCACAGAAGTGGCACACTGGGAATATTTTGACATTGTGGCAGTTTTCTCGTCTTCAGAAAAGTAATCCGAAAATTCACCAACACAAAACCATGGAGGCCATTTTTGCTATCAGAGAGTTCACTGGTTTCAAAGAACAAAGGTATACACAATGTTCAAATTCACATGATAAAGTGTCTACCTAATAGGAGTAATAGGTAGGTACCTATTAAGAAGAAGATAATTATTAATAATGTAAAAAAAAAGATATCAAGAACTGATAAAACTTTATTGGAATATTCAGTAGAATCAACAAGTACCTAAAAAAATCACCAGAAAACACTCACACAAATTAAGTATTCAAAAATAATACACCAATATGTCCGATATTGATTTAGGTAGGTTCCTTACCTACGTTAAAAGTTCGAAAAATAAGAATATAAATCAAAGAGATAGGTAGGTATAGTTCGATATTCAAATTACAAGGTAAGATTGGACATGAGTTATAGGTACCTAGGTAGGTATTACGAAATCGACGATTGGTATCTAAATTTGAATAAACACTAAACACCTGTGTTTTCGCTCTAAAGTTAAAGTTCACACTAAGTTAAATTTTAATTTCCCGCCCACACTCAAATCATGTGGCAACTGGTTTTTCTAAACCAAAGCTTAGTTTTTGCAACTATGGTAGTTTTTGCGCGTTATAGGAAAGGTTCTAGATCTTTTCCGGGTTTTGTTCTCAGCACAAAAAAACTATTAGGCACTTTGAGATTTTACTCTTAAAATTCGGTTTGTATGAAAGTTTTTTAAAAAATATTTTCAAAAAAAATCCGCACTAAATCGTACGCACTTTTTATATTACTCACTACAAATTAGCAATTTTCGTAAGAAAAATTAGGAAACCATGAACAAAAAGCACAGTCACATACCGGAAAATCGATCGAAAAACGAAAAAAAAAAAAAACAAACTCAAAATCACGCGTGATTATCAGAGCCGGTCCTCCAAGATCTCTCGGTCCAAAATAAAAACCACAAAAAACTACTCAAAAACCTCAAAGTTATGATTTGACTCCACCAGAACCACACCAATAGCTTCGGTACGCCGATCCTCAACCTGAGGTCCAAGAATTGTGGCGACTACAGATGATTCAAGTCTCTCGGTTGTCTTAGAGCGTGGGTTTTAGATACCAAATTTTTTCTTATATTTTTTTACTCTTTTTTTTTACGTGGGCGATCTATCTCTCATGTGGCTTGTCTTTGTGTTGAGGACTGGAAGGTACCAGAGGTACGCTATAGGGTAACTTACCTATTCTGTACAGGGTACCCCCTTGGACCGGCCATTTAGGATTTTGCCTGAGCAGGAAAACCTCCCCGGTAAATCGTATAACATTAGATGATTGTCCTTCGCTCTCGGGTGTTCTCTAGAACCTGAAAATTTGCAGACGAGTATATCAGTGAACTGGACCAGAAAGAAGATTGCAACTATTTGTAAAACTTCGTCAAAATGGGACAATGGGACATTCTTGGGAGCTATGGCAAAACAAAGAATTTCTCAAAATGGCCTTTACTGGGCCCTCCCTAAGTCTATATGATTAATATTTTTACCAAATTTTATCAAAACGAGATTTATGACGGACGCGATTCATGCTGAAACCAACTTACAGATAAACCAAAAGGAAAAATCACTTTCGTTGAAAAATTTAGAAATCAAAATTATGAATTATTATCAAATTATTTTCGAAATCATCAAGAAGAAGATCTTGTGTGACCCTGTATATTGGGTGTGAAAAAGCTCACACCAAATAACATGCTCATTGGACATGGAAATACCTACTTGGCCCATTATTTTATTTTAATATTAAAATCATAATACAAACACCAAAATAAATATCAATGCATAGGGCGCGCTGCATTTTTGATAGAACTTCTCAGTGCTTGCTCAGAAAGTTTCTCTTGCTTCTTTCGTTCCTTCTCAATTTCTTATTCACAATAGGAAATCACTTTGTACTTTTTTTTGTGAAAAATTTTGGTTATGGTAGAGGGAACTATAACTGCTAAGGTCTCATCATCCCGAAATCAAAGAGAGAAGGAAGACAGGATCGGAGTATTAGGAAGTCAGCCGTTCCGAGACCGAAACCGACTGTCTAGGACCGGGCGGAAATCGAACTTGCGTCCTTCCGTTTAAAAGGCAGACGTGAGTTCTAATGTTCAACTTGAAGATCTTTGTTTTGTCTAATTTCTTGTATAATTTAACACGAGAATTATGTCTGCCTCTGCCACTCATGCTCACAGACCGCGGTCAGACCATCGGACTTACAAGCTACAACGTCCTGCCAGACCATCGGAACCTGTACGGCGGGAAAAGCTTGAGACCTAGGTCTGTCATGCCCACCGCTCACTCTCAGACTGTCTGACAGACCAACTTAGTATTACAAAACCGAGCTACCCTTAGTGTGTTACTTTGGGGAAGCAGCTGAAGGGAGTAATAAAATGGTCATAAATATAAATTATCCCATCGCTCTCTCCTGCTTTGTGCTCTAATGTACGTGTTTACATAACTATTTACTTAGCTTAAAACTTAGAAAGAGAGAGAGAGAGAGAGAGACAAAGAGCGCCGCTAAGTTAATTTTGGAGCGCCTAATGTGTCCCATAGACGAGACAGATAACCGCGACAGTCTTGTAGTCCGGAGGTCGCGGGTTCAATTCCCGAGAGAGTCTTGTAGTCCGAAGGTCACGGGACGCGGGTTCAATTCTCGAGAGAGTATTGGTTTTTCGACTTTTGTGCTTGGAATGCGGAGTGCTCTCAGCCTCGTGAAGATCAAGTTTGACTCTTTAATCTAGAGATTGTGTCATGAGAAGACCTTTTTTTTATATAAATTTTACCCCTGTCGGAAATCGAACTCGCGAGTACCGCGACCGTAATTTTACAAAGGAGCCGCGTACCTTCCAAGCTAAATGGCTGGCTAAGACTGTTTTAAGGTAGGTAGGTACCTAATATATTATTATTATTTTTTTCTTTTCAGTAAATTTCAAGTGACGTTCTCGGAACGGCTGGCTTTCTCCTAATATCCTGTCTTCATATATTTTTTTTTTTTTTTTTTCAGTAAACTTCAAGTGTGTACCTAACCTACATAATTATATCAGTGATACCTAGCTTAGAAGGTACCTTTGTGGCTTTGTTTAGAAAGTACAAATAATAACCTAAGTACCTATGTCCTCTACAGTCTACAATTCTACATCTTTTCCTTTCATAAACACAAAATAAGTACATGGATCTCTATGTAGGTACCTGTGTATTTCTTACTGGAATAAGACCAAAAAGTACATAATATTAACATGATTATGTACATACCTAATATTGACAATGTTGGTAGATATTTATCTTTGTAGTTATGACATTAGTGTCTATCTGTATGATAGATCTATATCTATTGACAACATTCTGTGTACCTATATTTATGTACTCATGTAGTTGACTTAAATGTCTTTGTATTTCCAATGTTCTCTTCCAATTTCTCAGCAATATTGACAAAGCTCTCTTGTAATAACTTCATCACGCAATGCTTGTTTCTGTGCAGGTGGTCATTTCTGTAGGTACTATGTTATTATTGTTATGGTCATTATTATCCACCATGTTATTAGTATTGTTATTCTAATGTAAACATGACTCGGACCTATTAAGCTTAATCTTTCTTTAAAATACACATGTATTATGTGTACGTTAATATGTTGTTGTCTCTACGAGTATTATGTACTTATAGGCACAATGTTTCTAAGCTTTGTAAGCTTTGAGCTTTGATTTTATCAGTGTCGACTGTCTCGGATGATTTTTTAGGCCCCCCAAAAAATATAAAGAGTAGGTTAAAAACCAATAAAATTACAATTTTCATGCCTTTATATATTGCCTATTCACAGGTAATGAAGCAAATAAGTTTGTTAATTATTTCAACCTTTCATTATTTGTGGCTTGTGGTCCATAACATCACCATGCTACAATCCCAATAGGTATGACCAATATACCTATCCACTAATGACTCCGCCACATAATTATGAGTACCTACCTCTTCTTATGCATATGAATGTACACCTATTTATCTACGTGTAGACTGTAGAATACCCACAATAGGTACTCCATTATCCATTAGTTAGGTAGGTACATATACTTGTACGAGTACTATACATTGTATTGTAAATTGGTATCCACTAAATTACCATGTAAACATAAACATGACAAGTATCAATATTAAAATAAGTTCCAAAGTATACATAGGTACCTACCTACCTATTTAGGTTAGGATGTACCTATGTATACCAAAGATCCAAGTACCAAAGTACCTTGTTACAAACATATGTGTACCTACCTACATAAATATGTGTACCAAAGATATCTATTGGACTTTCTTCTTAGTTCTTTGATAGTTTACCTATTGTGAGGGTACTTTTTTTTGTACCCATTGTGTAGGTAGGTACTTTACTTTACTGAATTAGATTCCGGGCCGAGGCGGATTTTATCTTAAACAGATAAGGTTCGTTCTAGGAACGGCTGACTTTCTTCCTTTTCTCCTCGATCTCAGGGCGATAAGACCTTACAAGTTACAGTTCCCTCTATCAGACCTCTTGCAAAAAGGGAAAAGAGTTTTATTACAAATTCTATGTCATCCTGTAATTATTCCAACCTATGCAATGTGCAACACAGGTTGCAAAAAAACTTGAGATTGGCAATTTTTACTCCCCCGGCTTAAATTTCAAGTTGATCCAGCTGTTTTAAACATACACTGGGAATATTTTGACATTGTGGCAGTTTTCTCGTCTTCAGAAAAGTAATCCGAAAATTCACCAACACAAAACCATGGAGGCCATTTTTGCTATCAGAGAGTTCACTGGTTTCAAAGAACAAAGGTATACACAATGTTCAAATTCACATGATAAAGTGTCTACCTAATAGGAGTAATAGGTAGGTACCTATTAAGAAGAAGATAATTATTAATAATGTAAAAAAAAAGATATCAAGAACTGATAAAACTTTATTGGAATATTCAGTAGAATCAACAAGTACCTAAAAAAATCACCAGAAAACACTCACACAAATTAAGTATTCAAAATACACCAATATGTCCGATATTGATTTAGGTAGGTTCCTTACCTACGTTAAAAGTTCGAAAAATAAGAATATAAATCAAAGAGATAGGTAGGTATAGTTCGATATTCAAATTACAAGGTAAGATTGGACATGAGTAGGTACCTAGGTAGGTATTACGAAATCGACGATTGGTATCTAAATTTGAATAAACACTAAACACCTGTGTTTTCGCTCTAGCTAAAGTTAAAGTTCACACTAAGTTAAATTTTAATTTTCCGCCCACATTCCTGTTTACCAGGCGAGCGTCTTGACCACTACGCTACCGAGGCAGGTTTTCATGTTACGCATTTTTCATGCATCTAGGATTCTACGCTTGTGTAGCAATACAATGTACCTACCTATTCTTCCATGAGATATACGAATATACATACGTACTGTTAGGTAAATACCTAACATAGTGCTAATTTATATTGTTCGCATAGGACTGAAAAGTCCCTTTACTCCAGCAGTAAGCTACTACTATTATTGTGGACATTGTGGACAAAGTCTCAAATCATATCTTGAGGACAAAATTCCACACCTCGGCTGGGATTGAACTCTCGCCCATTAGGTATTAGGTACATAGCAAAGACCTTGTAGCAGTTATACAGTGACATCATACTGGGATAGGTATTAGGTATGTTTGACAGAGGGAACTACCTATAACTACTAGGGCCTTATCGTCCTGAAAGCGACGAGAGAAGAAAGACAGGATAGGAGAAAGCCAGCCATTCCGAGCACAAACCTTATCTGTTTAGGATAAAATCCGCCTCGGGCGGGAATCGAACCCGCGACCTAGAGCTTTCCCTCCAAGTTAACAAGGCTGGCTTGAAATGTTTGTACAGAATAAGGAAATGTATTCTTCTAAACTCAGCTCACTCATTACATGATGATTACATAACAATAACACGGTAATCCCCTTGAATTGCTTTTCCCATTTTATTATCAGTAAGAACAGAAATCTTGGCAGACTCTACCTTACCAACTACGTCTTGGTAGGATTTATCTAACCCCTCGTAACAATACCGATATTCTACGTCGTGTGTCCATGTCCATTACATAGCATGGCCATGTATATCCTGAATTGCCCCGCAGTATGTTCCTCATCAAATGGACGAGAAAATACACAGCAGGTAGGTACTTCCCGTTCAGGTGCTGGAACCATACGAGAAAGTAAGTAACCCGTTGAAAAAGGTATTCGTCATCGAAAAACGAGAGCCATTTCATTTTGTGGATGTGACAATGTGACATGAACATCGAATCTTCTACAATCTACATCGACAAGAAAGACTGTTATCATGGGACCAACTCCAACTCTATTACCCCAATAAAAATACCTGTGGGTAGGTACTTTAAATTAAAATATCTTTATTAATAAAAGCAACCTCCGTGGCCCAGTGGGTATCACACTAGGCTTGCACGCAGGAGGTCCGGGTTCGATTCCCGGCGCGGCCGAGGTTTTTTCGGCTCTGTGCTTGGAGTTCGGGGTGCACTCAGCCTCGTGAGGACAATTGAGTAGCTACTTTAATCAAGTAGCGACCAGTGGCGGCATTACCAGAGTAAAAAGAAAATTTTTCAGATAATTATCTCTGAATTAGTAAAGGAGGCTCTTAGTAATACCTACTGTGATATCCACAAAATTGTGAAGAAGCTTCACCACAGCTCTCAGCTTCACCACAAATAAATCGTGATTTAGATTTTTTTTTTTTTTAGATTTAAATATCTTCATTTATACATCATTATTATCTTTACTGTTATTATTAGCGTTGGATTCTCAAGATAGACAAACCTTTGATCTAATGTACGTAGATAGTTACCTACGGTCTTCCTATCAGAGTTATTAGGTGTGGCATTACAAGTTTCTGTCATAAATGAATAGTAAATACCCGATTACTATCAATGTCAATCTGATCCGTATAAATTTATGCATGGTATGACGTAGCTTAGATACTAGAACTATGTAGATAGATACACTAGAGCAGAGGATTTCCTGGTTGGCAAAAGAACTTCACTGTTTATGCTATGTAGGATAAGCTACTTTAGGTACGAAGTATAGGTACACAGAGCTACCCTAATCTTTATCTATATTAATCTTCTCCTAACCCAGTCTATAGTTCGCTTGGAGGGTAGCTAATTAGCTATTTCAGGGTCCAAAAGAGAACCGGTTCCGTTTTCAAAAAATATAAAATGAAATATAAAAAGAAAGAATACGGATATTTCGTTTGCTCTTTTTATTATGATTGTTTTTTCCTTCAAGTTTTAAACTAACTTTAAAACCAATATTTACGGAGTTTAGGGGCGTTTTTCTGGTAATATATAGATAATTTCAAGAATTTATGTCTTAATGTTAAGCGTGTTTCACAGGAGAACCCAACCTAAACTCCTTTCATTAAGATTTTTATCTAAATTCTAATTGAAACAAAACTTGATTAAGTAGTTGATCATACCTACAATCTTCCATGTCTATCAAAGTTCTCAAACCCAAAGGATGAAAAACATTTCAAAGCCCAGTAGATTCGGCCATGCCTTTTCCACAAGTTTGGCCATGCCTCGGGATGAACTAGCGGGATTCCGGAGCGAAGCGACGGAATTCAGCTAGTATATATATAATTTCAAGAATTTATGTCTTAATGTTAGGCGTGTTTCACAGGAGAACCCTACCTAAAACCTAAACTCCTTTCATTAAGACTTTTATCTAAATTCTAATTGAAACAAAACTTGATTAAGTAGTTGATCATACAATCTTCCATGTCTATCAAAGTTCTCAAGCCCAAAGGATGAAAAACATTTCAAAGCCCAGTAGATCAAATCATGAAGCCCAATGGGTGAAGGGGATCTCTTATTCCTCAAGACCAGTGGATTAAATAGCCATAAATAAATCAACTCAAATGATGTGTTAATAGAAGATAAGACGTCTTTATAATCCAAGGCCTGCCTCTTAGTCTAATCAAATATTCAGAATTTCAGATCCTTGTATTCAGATTCCTCTTTATATTCAGATAAATTCTTCAGATGACTGTTTTCAGTATACTATTTACCAGTTTACATATTGACTGATGGCATTCTTTATTGACTGGTAGCTATACTGCTCAGGTGGTTTGATGATTATCTCTCATCAAATTACTTACTAAACTTGTGCTCGTACCTACCTATGTACGTACCTAGGTATAAGTTGATTATTTTGTTTATTATACATAGGTATGTTGAATGAATCTTGACATAATATAAATTAACAAACATGTTTTGATGGGTAGATAAGTAAGTAGGTACATATTGGGTAGATAAGTAAGTACATATTACCTACTCAAGTTAAAGAGTATCTACCTACGTACCTACCCACTTTTAATCTGACTTGGGTACTTTTAAGTGGCAGGGCTTTCCTGAAGGACCTCTTCTACCCAACCACTGCATCTTTTACTGTGAGCCTTCAAGGGATTTTACCAGAGGGTCCGGTTGGGTGGAAGAGCTCACTAAGTGAGAATTCCGCCATTAAAGGCTTTAAAAAGATGTTAATAACATTTAATGAGAAGTCCTTAACTTGCTAAAACTATAAGGTCATCTCAACATGGTAAAACACCCTATAATCCTATGTTATCCTTTTCGCTTTGGTCAATAATAATTATGCTGAAATAAAATACCTATCTTTAACTTTGAATTTAAAAGCCTTTTGACCTTTTCAATATTACTAATCTTAAACATTAACAAACATGTTTTGATGGGTAGATAAGTAAGTAGGTACATATTGGGTAGATAAGTAAGTACATATTACCTACTCAAGTTAAAGAGTATCTACCTACGTACCTACCCACTTTTAATCTGACTTGGGTACTTTTAAGTGGCAGGGCTTTCCTGAAGGACCTCTTCTACCCAACCACTGCATCTTTTACTGTGAGCCTTCAAGGGATTTTACCAGAGGGTCCGGTTGGGTGGAAGAGCTCACTAAGTGAGAATTCCGCCATTAAAGGCTTTAAAAAGATGTTAATAACATTTAATGAGAAGTCCTTAACTTGCTAAAACTATAAGGTCATCTCAACATGGTAAAACACCCTATAATCCTATGTTATCCTTTTCGCTTTGGTCTGAGGTCCGAACCCACTTGTCTGTCTGCTTGTAAAGTTCATGTTGACTTGATTCATGATGTTACTGTGGATGTCACTAGCATGGAGATGTCGCTTTGAACTTTATGTGTGAGGAACTATTGTCATTCAAATGAAATCCAGAGCTCATTATGTTAAGTATGCATCTAAGCACATCATGATGTTAAGTATGAATAATTTAATCACATTAGCACGGTTTGGGTTTGGTCCCGTCTCATCCCCTGATGAGTGGGTTAGGTACCGTACCGTCCCCCTGTATGTCTGATGAGTGGGTTAGGTACCGTACCGACTAAGCTGGTCAAGCTGGCTTTCCGTTTCCCGAGTACCGAGGGACAGAACGGCAAAGTATGGCGTACAGAAAACACTTAAGTCTCGGAACGTCTAGAATAAAATTAAAATAAAACTACCTACTTTCGTGATCGAATGGTTAAGAAGCTCTATCTCCTAGGATAGTCAGTTATAGTCACGCGTTCTGAGAAGATTCCTCATTCCATTTTATTTTATTTTTATTTATTTATTTATTTATTTTTTAAAGATGAGTGTTCCATTGCCGTTTTTGTTTCGTAGCAATGAAACAACTGCTACATTAGACGCTTGTGGCCTGTGGTAGTTGACTTAAATGTCTTTGTATTTCCAATGTTCTCTTCCAATTTCTCAGCAATATTGACAAAGCTCTCTTGTAATAACTTCATCACGCAATGCTTGTTTCTGTGCAGGTGGTCATTTCTGTAGGTACTATGTTATTATTGTTATGGTCATTATTATCCACCATGTTATTAGTATTGTTATTCTAATGTAAACATGACTCGGACCTATTAAGCTTAACCTTTCTTTAAAATACACATCATGTATTATGTGTACGTTAATATGTTGTTGTTGTCTCTATTATGTATACTTATAGGTACAATGTTTCTAAGCTTTGTAAGCTTTGAGCTTTGATTTTATCAGTGTCGACTGTCTCGAATGATTTTACAATGTTTCTAAGCTTTGAGCTTTGATTTTATCAGTGTCGACTGTCTCGGATGATTTTTAGGCCCAAAAAATCTATAAAGAGTATCTATACAATAAAGCCCCCCCAAAAAAATCTATAAAAACCAATAAAATCACAATTTGCATGCCTATTCAGAGGTAATGAAGCAAATAAGTTTGCCGACCAGAGTGGATTATTTCAACCTTTCATTTGTGGCTTGTGGTCCATAAGATCACCATGCTACAATCCCAATAGGTATGACCAATATACCTATCCACTAATGACTCCGCCACTTGTGAGTACCTACCTCTTCTTATGCATATGAATGTACACCTATTTATCTACGTGTAGACTGTAGAATACCCACAATAAACAATAAGTACTCCATTAACCATTAGTTTAGGTTCTTGTACGAGTACTATACATTGTATTGTAAATTGGTATCCACTAAATTACCATGTAAACATAAACATGACAAGTATCAATATTAAAATAAGTTCCAAAGTATACATAGGTACCTACCTATTAAATAGGTTAGGATGTACCTATGTATACCAAAGATCCAAGTACCAAAGTACCTTGTTACAAACATATACATGTACCTACCTACATAAATATGTGTACCAAAGATATCTATTGGACTCTCTTCTTAGTTCTTTGATAGTTTACCTATTGTGAGGGTACTTTACTTTACTTAATTAGATTCCGGGCCGAGGCGGATTTTATCTTAAACAGATAAGGTTCGTTCTAGGAACGGCTGACTTTCTCCTATCCTGTCTTCCTTTTCTCCTCGATTTCAGGACGATAAGACCTTACAAGTTACAGTTCCCTCGATCAAACCTCTTGTTTTATTACAAATTCTATGTCATCCTGTAATTAATCCAACCTATGCAATGTGCAACACAGGTTGCAAAAAACTTGAGATTGGCAATTTTACTCCCCCGGCTTAAATTTCAAGTTGATCCAGCTGTTTTAAACATTTTTATAATAATAATAATAACAATAATAGACTCTTGAGTGGAAGGTAATCACTAGGCGAGGTTAAACTATAATAATAATAATAATAATAATAATAATAATAGACTCTTGAGTGGAAGGTAACCACTAGGCGAGGTTAACGCCGGAGGCGTTTTCTACCACCTAACCCTTAGAGCTCCATTATTATGTGGTCAAAATCTCAAATAAATGAGGATAAAATTCCATGCCTCGGCTGGGATCGAACCCACGCCCTCCTGTTTACCAGGCGAGCGTCTTGACCACTACGGCAGGTTTTCATGTTACGCATTTTTCATGCATCTAGGATTCTACGCGTGTGTAGCGATACAATGTACCTATTCTTCCATGAGATATAGGTACGTACTGTTAGGTAAATACCTACATACCTACTACATAGTGCTAATTTATTCTGCTCGCATAGGACTGAAAAGTCCCTTTACTCCAGCAGTAGGCTACTACTATCATTGTGGACAAAGTCTCAAATCATATCTTGAGGACAAAATTCCACACCTCGGCTGGGATTGAACTCTCGCCCATTATAGGTACATACCAAAGACCTTAGCAGTTATACAGTGACATCATACTGGGATAGGTAGGTATATTTGATTTGATTTTGTCCCCCAGCTACCTAAGTTTGATAGAGGGAACTATAACTACTAGGGACTAGGGCCTTATCGTCCTGAAATCGACGAGAGAAGAAAGACAGGATAGGAGAAAGCCAGCCGTTCCGAGCACAAACCTTGTCTGTTTAGGATAAAATCCGCCTCGGGCGGGAATCGAACCCGCGATCTAGAGCTTTCCCTCCAAGTTAACTAGGCTGGCTTGAAATGTTTGTACAGAATAAGGAAATTTAATCTAACTCAGCTCATTCATTACATGATGATTACATAACAATAACACGGTAATCCCCTTGAATTGCTTTTCCCATTTAATTATCAGTAAGAACAGAAATCTTGGCAGACTCTACCTTACCAACTACGTCTTGGTAGGATTTATCTAACCCCTCTGATCAATACCGATATTCTACGTCGTGTATAGCATGTCCATGTCCATTACATAGCATGGCCATGTATATCCCGAATCGCCCCGCAGTATGTTCCTCATCAAATGGGCGAGAAAATACACAACAGGTAGGTACTTCCCGTTCAGGTGCTGGAACCATACGAGAAAGTAAGTAACCCGTTGAAAAAGGTATTCGCCATCGAAAAACGAGAGCAATTTCATTCTGTGGATGTGACAATGTGACATGAACATCGAATCTTCTACAATCTAGGTACATCGACAAGAAAGCCTGTTACCATGGGACCAACTCTAACTCTACACCAATAAAAATACCTGTGGGTAGGTACTTTAAATATTAAAAGATCTTTATTTATACAAGCAACCTCCGTGGCCGAATGGGTATCACACTAGGCTTGCACGCAGGAGGTCCGGGTTCGATTCCCGGCGGGGCCGAGGTTTTTTCGGCTCTGTGCTTGGGATTCGGTAGCTACTTTAATCGAGTAGCGAGTAGCGACCAGTGGCGGCATTACCAGAGTAAAAAGAAAAATTATCAGATAATTATCTCTGAATTAGTAAAGGAGGTTCTTAGTAATGCTGTGATATTCACAAAATTGTGAAGAAGCTCTCAGCTTCACCACAAAGAAATCGTGATTTAGATTTTTTTTTTTTTATTTAGAGATCTTTATTTATAATCAAGCGGGTTCTTGGCCATTATTATCTTTACTGTTATTATTAGCATTGGATTCTCAAGATAGACAAAAATTTCATCTAATGTACGTATTAGATAGCTAGTTACCTACGGTCTTCCTATCAGAGATATCAGGTGGCATTACAAGTTGTTTTTGTCATAACATAAATGAATAGTAAATACTCGATTACTATCAATGTCAATCTGATCCGTATAAATTTATGTAGGTATGGTATGACGTAGCTTAGATATCTACTAGAACTATGTATGTAGATAGATACACTAGAGCAGAGGATTTCCTGGTTGGCAAAAGAACTTCACTGTTTATGCTATGCAGGATATATAAGCTAATCTAAGTACGAAGTATTAGGTACATAGAGCTACTCTAATCTTTATCTATATTAATCTTCTCCTAACCCAGTCTATAGTTCGCTTGGAGGGTAGCTAATTATAGCTATTTCAAGTTCCAAAAGAGAACCGGTTCCGTTTTCGACGGTTTCCCGAAAGGAAAATACACCTCCAATTAGAAGAGAAGCCAGTAGACAAATCAGGTCTTTAGGCTGTGTCCACAAACATAGTAAGTACCCGACGAGGTGAATCTATGTTGTCGAGGCAGTGTGGACGGTTCAGTCGACATCGATCGGCAGCCGGTTGATTATGTGTGGACACACCTTAACAGATCGCTACTTTTGCGATCCAATCAATTCAGATGAATAATTAACAACAATCAGTACAACATGATCTTATATGAAGACATCAAGCGCAGATTCTTTCTGATGCAATGTTCCTCATTTGTTGCAAAGAAATAGCAAATTACCATCATAGATCTGTAAGTAAGTACAGATATATCTGATATATGGTATAGTCGGTATACATTCTAAATTCCAAGTCTTGACTGAACGGTCCAAAAGTTACCAAACCCCACAAAACTGCGAGGAATTTCAAACCAGGTATAGGTCTATAGTAGTCTATAATTTGGTCGATCGGACATGGTTGGTTCAGTGGTAATGGTAACGCTCTTGCCTGACATGCAGAAGGTCCCGGCTTCAATGCCCTTCATCGGCAAAAAATCAAAATTCTTTGATCTTTCCTACTTTATATGGGTTCCAGTCAATGGTTAGACTGTTAGACGATGGTTACTGTTAGACTCACCTTAAGAAGAGTTTACAAAACTTGCGGTCTAAACTGTATTGGAAAATCCAAAACTAGGTATAAACTACCTATATATTAGTTATTCGATAAACAATTAAGTAGGTCTCACCTACCATCAACAACATCGACATACAGTTGTAGATAAAGGCACCGACCGGACCCTAGAAAAAATCAAAACTATAATTATTTAGGTATCTAAATAAGGTATATCTAACCTACTGGTACTTGTAGAGAAAATTACTAAGTAGATATATAATTAGCATCAGGTATTTAACTACATATAGGTATTATCTATTAAGTACTCTCTGTCAAACCTCTAAAAAAAAAAAAAAAAAAAAAAGAAAAACTTCAAGTGTGTACCTAACCTACATAATTATATCAGTGATATCTAGCTAGAAGGTACCTTTGTGGCTTTGTTTAGAAAGTACAAATAATAACCTAAGTATGTCCTCTACAATTCTACATCTTTTCCTTTCATAAACACAAAATAGGTACATGGATCTCTATGTACCTGTGTATTTCTTACTGGAACAAGACCAAGAAGTACATAATATTAACATGATTATGTACCTAATATTGACAATGTTGGTAGATATTTATCTTTGAAGTTATGACATTAGTGTCTATGTCTATCTGTATGATAGGTCTTAGATCTATTGACAACATTCTGTGTACCTATTTATGTACTCATGTAGTTGACATAAATGTCTTTCGCCCATTTGGTTCCAATTATTGGCCCACCTCAGTTTTTGCCATATTTCTTCAATAAAAATTAATAATGGCTCAAATTTAATTATATGTGAGGTTAGAGGAATAAAATACATATTAGTTATTCGATAAACAAGTAGGTCTCACCTACCAACAACATCGACAAACAGTTGTAGATAAAGGCACCGACCGGACCCTAAAACAAATCAAAACTTATAATTATTTAGTTATCTAAATAAGGTATCTAACCTACTGGTACTTATAGAGAAAATTACTAAGTAGATATATAATTAGCATCAGGTATTTAACTACATATAGGTATTATCTATTATGTACCTAACCATACTGCATATACCTATGTACTTACCTATATGTATTGCCGACTTGCATTAAAAGGAGGAGGAGGAGGAGAAGAAAATCAATATCAAACCGACCAAACGTCCAAACCAGTAAAACCAGAACGACCCCAACTATCTATAATACATCATAACAGGTAGGTACATAACTACTTAAGGGTAGGTAAACCAATCCACTAATTACCCTACTAATTATATCTACCTACTTATAGTACACAGCTATATGTAGAGTTACCTACTATATAAATGCAGGTCTACAAGATCCATCTACCTACAGCAGGGATTCCCAAACTGTGGTCCACGGACCACTGGTGGTCCGCGAGAAGGTTTCAAGTGTCCACGAAGTAGTCCCTAAAGAAAAGAAAGAATTCAATTTCCTATATTCAAGTCTATTTCCCCCCTAAAAGGGGGGGGGGAGGTCCTAAAAGTGGTCCGTGGGAAATCATGATATTCAAAAGTGGTCCGTGCCTTGAGTAAGTTTGGGAACCCCTGACCTATAGGTATCAAGACGAAAATCTCCTTCTCTCTTCATATTGTCTATCCTTCTCTTCGTTATTTTGTTTTTGGTCAACGCTTCCTCTCTCTCTCTCTCTCTCTCTCTCTCTCTCTCTCTCTCTCTCTCTCTCTCTCTCTCTCTCTCTCTTTGTTGTTCGATTTCCCATTTTTCCTCATTCTCTCTCCCTCACTCACACACTCTCTTCTATTTATCTATCTCTCTCTTGTACCTAGATTTATTTGTAAAATATTTTAGAGAAGAAAAGAGAGAGAGAGATAGATAGGGTTGTGAGTTGTGTGTGAGAGAGAGAGGGAGGGAGATAGAATAGAGATGCGAGTTATGTTTGTGTGTGTGAGAGAGAGAGAAAATCATAATCATGTAGCTCGTGGAAGTAAAAGAAAAATTCCGTTGATCCTTTATTTTTCCTGCTCTATGACTTTGAAACATCATCCAAGTAAGCGCAACTGATCTATTACGCTCCTGTCCAATGTAGATTGATGTAAATGTGGTTTATGACGAATAATTACTATGACCTATGCAAGTTTAAAAGGAGGAGGAGGAGGAGAAGAAAATCAATATCAAACCAATCAAACGTTCAAACCAGTAAAACCAGAACGACCCCAACTATCTATAATACATCATAACAGGTAGGTACATAACTACTTAAGGGTAGGTAAACCAATCCACTAATTACCCTACTAATTATATCTACCTACTTATAGTACACAGCTATATGTAGAGTTACCTACTGCAGGTCTACAAGATCCATCTACCTACAGCAGGGATTCCCAAACTGTGGTCCGCGGACCACCGGTGGTCCGTGAGAAGGTTTCAAGTGGTCCACGAAGTAGTCCCTAAAGAAAAGAAAGAATCCATTTTCTATATTCAAGTCTATTTCCCCCCTAAAAGGAGGGGGGGTCCTAAGAGTGGTTCGTGGGAAATCATGATATTCAAAAGTGGTCCGTACCTTGAGCAAGTTTGGGAACCCCTCACCTATTAGGTATC